>NW_026939251.1:0-9128 GCF_032062105.1 Saccostrea cuccullata | reverse complement strand
TGTTGTAGTACTATTAGAACCATTTATTGTTATTGATGCTTTTAACATATTTTAAAAATACGACTAAACTCACTGACTTGTAACGTTGGTAAAGCGCTGGTACACAGAATCAATTTCTTTCGTATACATTGTACATGTGTATACCATATTTATAAACACCCCCCTTTCCAAAAAAATAATTAAAAAAAACTTTTCACCTTTCTTAACAGGTTTTTCTACGTTATAAATATAGTTCCTATCAATTTCGCATGTTCTGAAATCATTGTGTGGGAAAAGGTTTCCGGAAGAAGTACTAGTACTGTAATTCGCTTATAAAACTACTCTAGCCATCAGTCTTCGAAATGAAATTTATCTTGTCACTTTCACTTTTTTCTGTATTGTTTGTAATTTTATTTACAATGTATTTACATTTTGCAAAATTTGAAAAGTCCTTATCCTTTTTAAGACATAAATAAGATGTATCCCGTAGATTATACATGTAAGATTTTAAGAAAAAATTACAATAACGTACCATAAAATTGCAAATTTCTGATGAAGTTGTTTGCCAGCTAACAGGAAATTAGCAACGGGGGGGGGGGGGGGGCCTAAGCCCCACCCCCACTTTTTTTTTCCTTTTTTTTTTCTAGGTAAGAAAAAAATATTTCTTCCGCTGCCCCCCCCCCCACCCCAACTTTTTTAGACAATGCTACGTGCCTGGCTAATTCGTATAGCTTTCTAGGAGGGGCTAAGAAAAAATCGCTTATTATCTAAAAAAAATTGCAAACCATTTCCTTCTTTTAAAATTTTTAAATGCAGTGTGTAAGACCCCAACTTTTTTAAGAAGAGTTCCGATTTTGAGGGGAGATAACTCACTTTTTAAAAATGGGGAATAGGGGAATTCAAAAACACAAAACACAGCTAAATAAGCAGTTTTCAAACAAATCTTCGTTTATTCCTTTTGCTACATTGATATTGTTTTAATAAAATATCTATTCCTCACATTCGATGTGCCGCCTATTAATACAATACTGCCTAGTTTTTCGGTGGACTGCCTCTTAAAAAGTACAACAATAAGAATCAGCAAGTTTCGCTTATTATCTCCCTTGTTGCGTTCTTTTATTGAAAGTTTTAAACAGTGTGTAAGATGATCACTATTTTGTTGGATTCGTATATTTTTCTAGAATGAAAAAATTTCAAATTTCTGGAATTCCGATTTTCTGAAAATAATACTAACAGAACAAAAACACAAAACCTTTAAAATCGCTTATTCCTTTTGGACTACATTGATATTGTTTTAAAAAAATTGCAAACCATTTCCTTCTTTTATTAATACAATACTGCCTAGTTTTTCGGTGGACTGCCTCTTAATATTTTAAGTACCAGCCATAATACGCAAGTTTCGATATTATCTCCCTTGTTGCGTTCTTTTATTGAGGAGGAGAGTTTCGTTGCCACGTGGGACAGATATTTACATATTGGATGCATCATTGATATACTGGTTCAACATCACTTCATGATTGCCAGGATGCACTCTTCAACTCGAGAATAACCGAATAAATGTAAAGGCATCATTTTTTTTAAAACAAAGAAATCGTTACAAAAAAGAAAATATCATTGGATATGAGACTTTTCGGATGAGGGAAGAGATATGGACCTCTAATTTTACAGCACACATGCATCTTATCATTGCACGTCGGCTTTCTAAACGACATATTGATTTTTTAAATGAGCGATGTATATTTTTCTTATTATAACTTTTTAAAAACACTTATTTTTTAGAAAATGTTTGTATAATAATTTTAAAAAGGTTAGTTTTTATAAAGACGTTTCTTTCGTTTACAAGAACCCTATAATTGAAAGCAGATTGATAAAATCATCAAATGAATTACTGCTTAACATCTATATCTTTCTATAACATTTGATAAATTCTAAAAGCCATAAATATCGTCCATTTATTCATGCACGTTTGTATACAGAAACAACCTGTCCCACCTCCACGCTGAAAATGATACTTTTTGCGCCTCTATCACAGGAGAGTTACAATCTTGAAACTCGCGTATTGGTCAAATTTCCTATATTCACACAAGTTTTATAAATGTATTATGCATATTTTGTCATTTGTACAAGTTTGTACAAAGTTAGGATCATGGTAAACAAAAGCTTTGAAATGAATGACCCGTTTTCTATAATTTACTATAGAAAATAACAAATGTCGGCCCACCCCTGCCACATTCTATGGTTTTGTTCTTTGTATATTCGTAAATTTCAGCGGTAGAATTTGTTGAATCGTACGGTTTAGTTATCAATAAATGATTTGGGATGAAAATTTTTGCTTTATTTGATTGTTTATTTTTTCACATTTTACCGGGGCCCATAAGTGCACTCTTTTACACGTGAATTCTTTTATTCTGTTTTTATTACCGAAAAGCACTACCTGAAAAATGTTGGATAGCATTTCTTGAAAAATGTTCGAGATGAAAACTTAAAATTGTTGGAAGTGAAACCTAAAAATGTCGCAAATGAAAAGTTGAAAATTTAAAACATTCCGGATATGCAATGCCATGTCACAATTCATCTTCATTACCCTTTAATTAATCTTATTTTATATGCATGTGAGTTTTTTTTCTTTATCTTTTTAAAAATATTTTAAAAATGAAAATCATTATCATAAAATATTTCCATTTCTATTTTTTTTTCTCTATGCATCTTTTTAAAAATATTTTAAAAATGAAAATCAT
The DNA here is from genome assembly GCF_032062105.1 of Saccostrea cuccullata. Lineage (NCBI taxonomy): Eukaryota > Metazoa > Mollusca > Bivalvia > Ostreida > Ostreidae > Saccostrea > Saccostrea cuccullata. Next base: position 6,411 of record NW_026939251.1, on the reverse strand, counting down.
TATCATAAAATGTAATCATTCGCTGAGTGATTTTCGAATCTGAATTTTAGTATGATCATGTATTCAAAGGTGGAGGCGGGGGGGGGGGGGGGAGGGGGGGTCCTATACTTTGCACACATGTTATGCCTCTCATTTATGCTATTGTATCATAATTATATTTATTATATTTATTATTTCCCTTACAATTTTGACGACTAATCTATATAATGCACCTCATGAACCACTGGTCTGATGTTGGTGTGACAGTGAGTGAAATAAATGAACTTGAACTTGACTACGGGCACCTGTGCTTCTTCAGCGAGATATGCCTTAGATGTGCCCTAGCAAAACAACTCAAATAACCGTTTATTGTTGTTTTATTTAATTAAAGAAGAAAAAATATTTATATCGTAAATGCACAAATTATAATATAAACCATTAATCGGAATGTTATATAGCCAACTGTACATAATGAGAATTTCGGCAATGTAAAATAAAATTTTCAGAATAAAAAAATGCTGCGCTTTGATCAAGAATACAATTTTTTGTATATGAAATGAAATAAACATTAAGGGATGGTATTTTATGTCTTGTTTTTTTACGGAGTTTAATCGGGTTAATTGAAAATAAATACGTATGGATTGAGTATGGTACTCATAATCACAGCCAAGCCCCATATCCCATTTTTCTTTTATGATTGATATACATCGGGATCGTTTTACTCGTCATTTGAACGCTTTATTTTTGACGTTAAATTTGACGTCACGTCAAACGTTCAATTGAAATCGCAAGAGTTATCTCCCCCAGTGTGTTGTACGTCTTTAAAAAAACACTCTTTGATACTCTACTCCTTAAACACCTACATGTAATTGTTCATACCTATTTCCGTGTGACTGTCAAAAGCCGCATATTGGTAGCTCCGTAAACACATAATTAACCTTTTTAAAATTTGTGACTTTTTGAAAGTGAACGCTTTGGAAATCACAACAGGATGCTGCAATTTTAACAGGAGAGTTAACAAAGGGCAGTAACCTCTCCAAGTAAAAGTTACAATCTTTTGAGTAGCCTACTGCAGATAGATTTTTTTTATTTATAGGTTATTTAATTAGTGCATTATTTTAAAATTAAAGAAAAAGATTTATCTTCCAAAGGATTTGAGAAAAGCTTTATGTTAAGGTTGACTTCAATATAAATAGGGATCTGAATTATATAGGGATCGACGGGCTTGTTTTACTAACATACTCTAACGTACTCTATCGTACTAGCGTAGTCTATTTAGTAGGACCGGTGATAAGTAAAGCCGAGATCGCCCGTGGGTTTCCGACGATGTGGTACATGTAATGTCTTGTCTCTGAAAAACAATTCTTTTGTGTTTACAACAGATTTTAAGTATATAATGCGTGATCATGCCATTAATATATGTGAATTATAGGCCTAAATGAAATCATGCGCGGATCTAGAGGGGGGGGGGGGGGTCAGGACCCCCCTCCCCCCCCGTCGAATTTACCAGGTAAAGAAATGTATATACTAAAACAAGAAAATAGTGACCATGGACCCCCCCCCCCCCCTGATAAACGCGAATATGTGGTGAAATGGGTATGATGAGTGAAAGATTGGAGACAATAGAAGTCACCACTACCCCCCCCCCCCCCCCCTTACGAAATAGGTTTTTGAAGTTTGGGCGAGTTTCCCCCCCCCCCCTTTTTTTTTGCTTGTCGAGAAATTTCTGGGATTGGGTTTTTATTTTTGACTGAGGTGGAACCCCCCCCCCCGGAAAAAATTTCTGGATCCGCGCCTGGAAATCATGCAAAGGACAACAGTTATGTGTAATGTGTCCCTACTGTTTCAAACGGGAACATTGACTCAAAACAAATGTATACATGACTGTATGTTATTCTTGATATATTAAGCTCAAATAATTAAAACAATACTACATGTAACCCAGAGAAGGACTAATAGCACAGCTGTACATTGGAATGTAAAGATTTGATCTCTTTTTAGTATTTCTTATGTTACTATATGTATCGAGAATAGGTCTAGAAAAATAAACAAGCGTATAAAAAATCCAAATATAGTCTTTGAAAATTCGAAAAATTAAAACTATAATATTAAGTGTGGCATGCACCAGAATGATTCGATACCTCGAATGTAAATTATCAGCACGTATTTCAACTGTTGTTCTATTTATTTATATTCTTTTTGGTGAATTTCAACTCAAGGGCAGTGATGCCCATTAGTCCTATTCAAAGGTACATTCTATTTCCGCCATAGAAGAGTTACATACACTTCTTAGAGCCCTATCATAGGTGTCGGAAGATTTCAAAGCGAGGGTTGATTCAGGGGGGGGGGGGGGTTAAACCATGCTCTTTTGTGAAAATTTGGAAAATGAACAAATCTATTTATCTTATGGTATCATCTAAATACAATACACATGCCTCTGAAATGTCGTATTTTTATTTATAATCGATAAAATTAGGGTTCTCACTCTCTTACATGTCTTTAAGTTCCTTTAAGTTTTAACTGGAGCGGCAGGTACATTTAAAATTTGAACTGAGTTTGGCATGTTTTATACCATGCTGTCCTAGTCAGTCGACCAAACGCGGCTCTATATTCTGAAAAGTTCACTAATGGAAATACAACGTAATCTCAATCTCATACTCCCCGTTGAGGCCTCATCTACAGAGAGACAAACGATCTCTGGCGGAAGTTTGATCTCAATCTATCACAAAAATATCATAATTTTTTCAAGGGGCAGACCTACCCTGAAGGACTTCTAGGCCAAAATTCATAGAAAATCAACCCTTTACGGAACAAGATAAGATGTTTCAACCAATTTTGGAGGTTTATTGTAAAGTTGTAAATACTTGATTTAACGTTACTTGTAAAATACAAACTAGTGTGGGAAAAATCTGTCATTGCGGTAAAAAAAAAATTTAAGATTCGTTTCAAATGTTACTTTTTCCATGAAACTGTTTTCTCATGCTGGTCAATTCTTTTGTTTTAGTGAATATATAGAAATAAATTATATGAACATTGGCTGGCTTCTTCTGATTAACTTCTAAATCTGAAGATTTCATCGTTAAGTTATCCAGCATTGTATTCTCAATCTGTCTTACACATTCACGATACTTTATTTTATAAACTTTATAATTTTAAAAATCCAATCTTGCAATCGTATTTAAATTCATAGTTTATAGCTACATGTACATATTCCGTCATCCTGGCATGTAGTTTCTGAACATATAACTGTGAATGTGTGTACTTTTGATGTTGTGTAATTTGTTTTCCGGACACTTTTTGTCGCACTCTAAAGATAGTCAAACATGTAAAATAGGAATTGAAATTTGAGGCTTAGCCCTCGTGCGTTTTTGTTAGTTTAGCCATTCCTTTCTTTCATTTTTCTCCCGAGGCTTATGTATTGTACCTTTCGTCTTTTATCAAATAAAATAATTGGGTAAAAAATAATACTCTCATAATATTACTGATATTTTAAGAGGAATTGAAGACTAACATTTATGTAGTTGTCGGGTTTCCTACAACGGGGTAAGTATCTTGATACCGTACTCTGGGCAGTGTAGGTTTTGTATTTATACAATTATACCTTTATTAAAAATATAAGTATTCAAAATAAAAAAAAAATCAAAATAGTCATTGTTTATTAGCAAGTTTAAGTAGATACAAGGGTTCGTTTTACCTATTCCCACTTTCTGAAAATCAGGTAGGAAAAAGTAACATTTTATGTGGGAATAGGTGGAATTTTTAAGTAAACCAAATGCTGTATCAACAGTTGATCAATGAACAACTGAAAGGAAAAATGGATTTTTGAAATTCTAAATCAGACTTTTTACTAATATTTAAAAGTAACATTGGAAATTTTTATTGAATTACTGATAAATGATTTTTCCCGTTAATTTATTTATTATATTTTCTAAAATTCAGCTATTTTAAATAAATGCATTTTTAAAACAAATCTTCCCATTTTACGTTTACACTTAAAGATACAAAAGGGGTTTGTAACCCTTTATTTTCAAATAATTAAATTTATTTTAGCATTTTTTTTTTGTATATGTATTGCATATATTTGATTAAAATAAATAATTTTTTTCTAAAACTATTTATTTTCTGTCTTCAAATGTATAAAATACAGGTAAATCCAAGGTGAGATGTAATTACTGTAATAAAAACAGGAATAGGTGGAATTGAGATTTTTAAAAAGTGGGAATAGGTAGGAGGCACCGATGGAAGACATCGCACTGATTGAGGGGCATGTCAAAATTACATCAAACGCAACCGAGATACCCCCTTTCAGGTAGAGACAGGATGTGTACTATACATTTAATGACACCTGTGATTCTAAAACAATGAAGCCCTTTTCAACAGACACCTGGGATTCACACCTTTTGTTTTATAGCATGGGAAAAATTTTAACTTCAATACAATGAGATTGCATTCAATTCCTGAGTTTCAGGAATTTTGAAAGGTTCTCTCTCTCCATGTATTTTTTTTTTAAAAATAGATTACTGATTCTATTCATAAACAATTAAACATGTCCGAACTGCTTATTCTATTCTTTCATTCTTGAAGCAAATAGTTACAATTTTGAACCATCATGAAAACAATATTTAAAAAAAAAACACATCCCCCTAACTATAAAGATGCTAAAAACAAGAAATTGCGTGTATTGTATAAACCGACAGATGCATTTAATTTTATGAGAAAAATTAACTTAATTAACTAAGTTATTTATAAAATTAGAAACTGAAATATTTCGCTTCGAAAAAAAATTCAATTTTAACCAATTTGCATTTTATTTTTATATTTAAATGATAATATTATGTAGTATATGTACATTATCCCTAACAAATCAATACACATTGGTTAAAATTGAAAAAAAAAAGTACTTCAAGAAATGATAATTAGTTAAAATAAACATGAAGAATGATAAATAGATAACATTGCTGGATTTGAGAACATTCTGCTTGAAAATATATCTGGAAGGACTTTATCTTATAAACAATGAGAGGATGGTAATAGAAAATTAATATAAATACATCATCAGTCTGTTTTAATTATTTTACAACATAATTATACTTACCCGATAGTCTTCATTTTTCTTATCAACCTGTCACGTGGCGCAGCAGGGGTCAAAGTAAAAACAGATACCTACCTGCGGCCAGGTGAGACCCCGCAACGCGTTCCCCATTGGATGAAGTAAACACGTGATCATTTTTAAAAGTTAGAAAGGGACATATTCTGTATTGGTTTGTTCAAGAAGGTAAAGGCCTTGGGCCAGTTTTACAAAAGAACTTAAGACTAAGACCAAAAAAAAAAAAAAAAAAAAACAAAAAAAAAAAAAAAAATCAAAATTTTGCCAAATTTAAAAAGATTAAAATAAATTTGATTTAAAGTTTATTAAAAAGTTATATGTACACATTTATATATTTATATATATAGTTAAAAAGTCTCAGTTTTGTAAAAGAAAGGGCGTACTTTAATTTCGTGAAGGCGGACATTACGAGACGATATTTACAATCCGAAATATTGAAGGACATTTAACGGCGGACACTGTGTGATCAGTGACGAGTTTACCGAGAAAAGACGGACTTTTCTTTGCGGCGGACATAATCTGACGATTTTTTATTTCGGAAGAAAGGCGACTTTTCTTGTCGGCGGACAATATTGCGTTTTGTTTTAGAAGGTATTTTGTAGCGGGGGACATAATATTACGATTTGTTTGGAAGAAAGGCGGACATTTTGTAGCGGCGGACATAGTGTGACGATTTTCTTGAAAAAGAGGCGGACATTTCGTGACGGCGGACATAGTGTGACGATTTTTCTGAAAAAGAGGCGGACATTTCGTGACGGCGGACATAACGTGACGATTTTTCTGAAAAAGAGGCGGACATTTCGTGACGGCGGACATAACGTGACGGCGGTTAGTAGGCATGTTGTGTAGATGTGCTGAACGAAGGTCATTTTGCGCGCATACGCATGCACGTGCGGGCGCGTGCAATGAGTAAAATGACTGATATATTTAATATGGTTGTAACTTTTATATTTCTTGATAAAATGTTTTGAAACTCATTATATAAAGATATATAAGATGTGTAGATAAGATGACATGGTCAAATTTGCATGAACTCACGCGCATGCTCGTGCGCTTTGCTCTGATTGGCTGAAATAGAAATCTTAATATCTTTTTTGTTTTATGATGGAATGCTTTGAAATTTATAACATAGACATGCATTAGGATGTACTACAATATGATATATAAAATTTTTCATCAAATCACGCGCATGCACGTGCGCTGCAATCTGATTGGCTGAAAATTTAAATGACTATAACTCCCTTGGTTTCCAACCAAACAGCATGAGATTTATAACATAGACAGACATAAAGAACTCCTACAAGAATGTATGGTCACCATTCACA
>NW_026939250.1:12500-91776 GCF_032062105.1 Saccostrea cuccullata | reverse complement strand
CGTTCTGATAGCAGGAAACAAAAGTCCTGGGCCCTTCTACATTGCCCTAGTTACGATATGCTGGGCACTTTATAAATCATGGGTATTATACCGGCCTGTAATATCAAAAATGCTCTTGGAACCACTTGGTAGCACCACCACCACTTATTTCTGATAACGGTTATTAATTGTCTTATAGACCCATAAAAGTTGCCCGGGTATTAATATTCGAAACATACTTCAACGTAGTTTACACTTGTGTAATATTTCAGTTTACAATCGATAGAGTAACCAATTTTCAGGTTAGCTTATTGGCCCTGTCATATTCTTGAGGTCCCTGAAAGAGTTGAAAAAGGTATCCTCCTTGAAGTAGTTAACCATCTCTCAGTGCTTGTTTGATCAAGTGGACTAAGATGATTGGGTAAAATTTATTTCTATTTTTTCAGTTTCAAGAAAGCACATTTTTTCTTCAGGTGAGCCTTACTGCCTCTGAGTGTCTGATTTATTATGTAATTAATTTTTAGCATTAATTATCCAATCATTAGCCCTTAATTATTTAAAATAAAGTATTAAAAACAGTACTGCCTCTCAGTACTCTCGGTTCTTTGATGAATTTCCTTATTGGCTGCTAGCTTCTACGGGCTTAGTGGCTGCTGTTATTGGCTGCTAGCTTCAGCCTGGTATAGTTTACCTACTGAAATTTCGGAATATATTCTCTAAAACTCTAAGTCTTATTGTGTTTTGCTAAACATATAGAACTGTTTGTTATTTAAAGGGCAATGTATGTACGACTTCGTAGCTAAGTGGTTATTGCGGCGGTGTTGAAGCACCCAGTTATTTGTCGCGAGTGTTCGAATCACACTATGATTTTGTTTTAGTTCAGGTTAAAATTTAGATAAATACAATATATTTTTTCACTAAAACAAAATGAATAAATAAAATAATGTCTGAATTTTTTACGGTCAACAATTATATTTCCTATAATAAACAAGTTTTCAAGATATATAACATTTTAAATGCATTCAGTTCGAGACTACATTACACGATTGAAATGTAAACAATCATGGGTAGACCAGCACGATATGGTTGTTAAATAACATCAACAACAGCTCTACATTATCATTAAGTACATAATCAACTATAAAAATATATATGTAACAATTAATACGCAGTATGAAAAAAGCATTAATGTTAAAAGATAGTGTAACGATAACCACAAGGTTTAAAAATATAGTTATTGTCATTTGGACAGTGCTGTACAAAGTTTCAATGTTTACTTAAGGAAAATCGTACGACTATGAAATTTCTGATATGCTTACAGAGCTACAAAACTCGTGTGGACATATGACTCGCCTAATCCCCCCAGATTCAAAACACCATAACACGGACATGAGGGTCAAAAGATAATGAATAACGTTATATTTTGACGTCACAAACGTTGAGCGCAGTGGAAGCACATATGAGCTTAAGCCAAATATCATGCTCACTTTGAACAGAAGCTGCTGCATTGACTCTTCCGTTAACTGGAACTTACCCGAACGATAATACAGGAACTTTGAAATATAAATCACATTTGCAATGAAAGGCAACATGAGTAAAAAATGTAAATATATGCAATGAATCATTATTTTTTGAAAGATATAGTCTCATATCCGCAATGTTGTGTGCAAACATATTTTCAGAACGCGCTTAAAGGCAGAGATTTTTTACCGGGTGGTAAATTCCAGGTGAGGGAGGGCTTATTTTGTACAGGTGTAAATGCCTTAGGGGCTAGCAGTCTACCTGTGGCCATCTGTCTCCTAATCCCTATACACAGGAAGTGATTTAATACACAGTGAAATACCCAGATGTCAAACTTTACCAGTGTTGGGGATTTTGAGACAATTTTAAAATTAGTAGTAAAATGTTTTTTTCAACTTTATTTTGATTTATTTTTTACTCTTTGAAAATACCCCTACCCATTTAAAACAATTATTATCTTATCATATTATAAAATAAAGATTGCTTTTATATAGATGTTAGTGTATGTATTGATTTTAAAAAAAACTCCTGTAACAACCAGATTAGACTTTTAAAATTCATTCCTCCCCAGGATCCCATCTATTAATAAAATGAAAAGAGAGTTGAGTTAACTACATTTCACTAAGAAAAAAATATCTAAGTTTATCCTAACCTCAATAAGATTTTGTCACCATGAAACATGCTAAAAAGATTGCTTGTAAATTCTTAACTGAATAAAAAAATATAGGTGACCCATGATTGGAAACATTACTTTTAAATTCAGTTACTTCACACAGCAGTGCTGCTTTGAACTTTGTCAATAACATCTCCACTTTAGGTTTACCATTTAGCATATTAAAATAATATCGAAATTCCATTTGAAAAAAAAAATTATGTGCGAAAGGTTAATTTTTTCAAAATGAATATTATATTATCATACTTTCAAATACTAAAGGTATATTTAATTTATATATTATCAATATAAAATTTCCAAAGTAATTATACAGTTTCTGTATACCATGTTTAGTAAACATCAAAGGATCAAAAGTTAACTAGAAGGTCACCGCGAGTCCCAATCAAGGTGTACAGGGTATACACAGGGACCAGTAAGTAAGTGTCAATCAAGTTCCAGCATCCAATGATGGACTTTCTCGCACTTGATTGACAGGGCTACCCAGACCAGGTATTTTTGAAGGCGGTTCTTAAAATCTCTGCCTTTAAACACCTTTTTCAATAGACCCTTATCTATGACATATTTTGCCTAGGATCTTAACCCCTTAGCCGCCACATTGTAGGGCAACATTCCCAGATTACTTCATTATTCAACCAAATTCAATTCGTTATACTGGCTACTGAGGTAAAGATAACGCTATTTTTCTTATGAAAATACATTTGTTAAAGCCTCTATTAATTCATAATTGTAAGATTGTAAATATTTTCCCCCATATATTTCTTGCATGCATGTTTAAAATTGGTTGCTCAAAGAGGTAAGTTCACTACTTTGCCCATACGATCGCGGCTAAGGGGAATAATTCCTAGGCAAAATATATCATAAGAAAAGGATCTATTTGTTTGCACACACCGTTGCAGTTATGAGACTCTATCTACGTATGAATCATTTCTGAAGCGAGGTAAATTATTGACAAACAAATTGATGAAACAAGAATATCAGCTGTCTCGTTAAAGTTATCATTTCGTAAGTTTTATGGTTGATAAAATGATTTTGTCAGCAAATACAATTTATCTTTAATTCAAATGCTTATTTACGTTTTTCATACGAATAGTTATTTATACACTGAATTGACGACGGATGTTCCCGTTATTTTCCGATCATGAGAAGGAGCACACGGCGGGAGTGTCCAGCAGGGGCTGCTCACTCCTCCATGACATCTGATCCCACCTCTGATGTTTTGGAGGTTTGTGATTGCTCTGATCCTATTCTGTATTTTTAAGGACTTTTGATCTTTAATTATGTACATTATCTCCATATATTTCATTTTAAAAAAAAAATAACGATTCATTGCGTAATTGACTTCTGTAATAAACTTTGTTTTTCTGAGAAATAAGAAAGCATACGAACCCGTAATAAAATCCAAAGGTTTCTCGTATTTTTGGGGTCTTGTTGTAAGTTGCGGTCGATCCCGGATACTTTGATAGTTAAATTAAATACACATATAAAAGTAAATCAAGTGTTCCAGGTTTTCCCCATTTACATATGTTCTGGAAGTATGTAGTTGATTCGTAAAAGCATAATATTTAGAGATATTGAATAACTGTCTTTGAATACTTGGAAATATTCTACACTTTGAGATATTCCCCTTATTTATTTTAAGTCTGAAGCCAATGCCTGAGTGTTGTAAACATCTTTTCATCCTAAAAAGGATATCTGTACACGAAAAATGAAAATCTATTTTTGTGGCCTTCATTTCAAAATCTAGATCCATCGACGACATATTTCATTGATTAACAATAATCAAGGTACTTTCATTTTTTGAACTTGAAATGAAAAATACAATGGCGTCTTATACATCTGCGTCATATTTGAAGAAACAACTGGGGCAAAGAACAGCTAACCGTTAAGGTAAAATTAATGACCAAATTTTCTACTCTCAACTTCTCTTGTTCGGGTAGCAGTATCATCACCTACAAATGGAATTATTTTTCCAAGTTCATTCCATATGCAATAGTATGTTCTCTCAATGAGGTAAGCTTTTGATATTTAAAATAATGATAGAAGTATATCAACAAGTCAATATTTCGTAATTATATAAATGATAAAAACTATCTTTACAGTTGGAGTTATTTGTACGGTCGACTGTTCTCTGAAGTCTCTCATACGAATTATACGTAAATGGTAATCTAACAACAACGCTTTATGATAAACATGATAACTTTTCAATCATCAAATCTTACCTATACAGCAATATACCCTCAGCACCTACATACGGGGTTCATATCTTTAAGTTGATTCGATACGCAAAAGCATGCGTTTCGTATGAAAACTTTCTTAAACGAAACAAAAATATTGACAAACAAGTTGACAAGTTGAGAAAACAAGAATACCAACAGTTTCGTTTAAACTCGTCTGTTCGTATGGTTGATAAAAAGACCTTAGTAAATACAATACATTTTGAGTAAGTCAAATCCTGGCTGACGTTTGTTAGGCCACTATTTACACACTAAAATATCTATAGATAATCCGCTATTTCCCGATCATGACAAGGATCAAGTGTAGGTGGGGGGGGGGGGTGTTGAAGGGTCGTCAGGGAATGGCACCTGATCTTCTTCCTGATGTTTTAGAAGTCCTTGTTTACCCTGCTCCTGAACTGTACCGTTTAATGGACGTAATTAGCTTGAATAATGTTCATGATCTGATATTGCTGAGAAATGTTATAAAATAAATATAGAAATGTTGATGTTTATTGACATGGTAAATTATGACCACCTGTATACACCCACATGTGCTAAGACATAGCGTTTTGAGAAAAATGCGCAAACCATGGAGAGATGCCAACTTTAATACATCATCTGACTAGAGCAGTGAACTGTTAATGTAAAGTTCCTTGTGGCTTTTAAGAAAAATAATTGTCATGATATCTGATTTATGCTTCTATCTATAATGTTGCATCAATATACCATATCTTATTAGAACATGAGATCTCTAGATTACCATTCAAAAAATCTTATATAGAATAGCGTTTTTCTTTATTTTCTATGTTTCATTTAAAAGATCTAATTTTCAAGAAAGAAGATGGATCGTCGTAACATTGAAGATGACACTTGTTGTGATCTGTGCAAAACGAAAATTGTTCATAGTCATTGTACCATTTGTCAGCTCCATGTCTGCAAGACTTGTATAAGGGAACATCTCTCTGATTTGTCCATGAAACACAAAGTTATGCCATACCAACAATGGATTTCTACTCCTCAACATCCAAAATGTTCAGAACACGTGAATGAACCATGCAGGCTTTATTGTGAGAGGTGTAATAGTCACATTTGCGTGCAATGCATTGACTCTAGAGATCATGATGGGCATAAACTATTTACTAGTGAGAAGATGTTTGAAATATGCAAATTAAATTTGAGAAAAGAACTACAGGAATTAGAGAAAGATATTTACCCAAAGTACGAGAAAGAAGCTCATGAATTTTATTCAGAAAATGCCAAATTTGAGAAAGAATTTAAAAAGAGGGAAGATGCCATCACAAATCAAGATAAAGCGTGGCATGCAGCAATTGATACTATAATCAGGAAGCACCAATCCGATCTCGTAAATATGAAAGAAAATTACACTGCTGTTATCCGGGAATACGATGCTAAACTCAAAAGCTACATGTCTGCCCTAACCAAACACATACTTGATTTGAAGAAATTATTAGAATCAAATGACATGGCTCCTATTTTTACACACAATTCCAGTTGTTCTAGGAAGAAAGAATTCAGTAAATTACCCTATAAACCTATGGTTTCCTTGCCAAGGTTTTCGCCAAGAAAAATAGTCAGTGTTCAACTTCTTGATCAGTTTGGTTCTTTGTCATATTAATTTCAATGGAAAAAGGTCAGGTACTTAAAAGAAGCAGCAAAGAATATATACTGCTACTTGTCTTTGTAAAAAAAAAAAAAATCTTGAAATAAAGCATTCTGAGGTTTAGTTACTAGTATTTCACCAATCATGCATATAGTTGATTTTTTCTTTGAAATAAAGAAGTTTAAATTTTGGACATCAATGCACTAGGAAAACTTGTTTCAGCAAAGCTCAATAGAAAGACAAAATGAAACTAAATGACTTAAAATAAAAGTTTGTGTCTGAATCTGGTTGATATTGAATATATTTTATTTTCGCTACAGAATTTATTTATCTCTTTTTGTAAATCGTTTGATTTCCCAGAGGAATAATGTTAAGAGTCATCTTGCATATGTATCCTTACAGTTATGCGCAGCATTTTAGAAGACAGTCTCTTTTAACAAAGATTAAAATAAAGTTTGATGTTCTTCAGATCTTTACATATTGTAACTAATGAAATATAGAGGAATAATTAACAGTATTCAAGCTCAAAAATCCATTAAACAATACAAAATAGGAACAGAGTAAACACGGACCTCCAAATCATCAGAGGTGGGATCAGGCGCCATGGAGGAGCGATCATCCCCCGCCGACCGAAATCACTATTTTTCGTGGGGGTTAATTTTCGTTGTTTTCGAGGTGTGAAGAGACCAACGAATTTATGAATTTATGTTACAGTGTGCAAGTACGTTATCACGTAATTAAATAAAGTAGAACTGAGATTGCAATTTATCTGTTTTGTGTAACTTTTTGCAAATAAAATAATTATTGCAAAGAGACCATTGGGAGTAGTTCCTTGTCATTATACATTTATTTCAGATGTGCTTTTAGGTCTATGGTGAAACAGGTCGCTTTCCTTTGTTTATCTCGGTGTATTGTAGAATGATTTCTTATTCGCCAAATAAAATTGTAAATGTTTTATATAAGCACATTTTTAAACAGTATTGTGATGGAAACTTAACAAACCCGTGGTTAGATTGTAAACAGAAAATATGTAATATGTGTGGTTTACCAAATGTATGTACCTCGATCTGACCAGTTGGTATATATACTGTATATATGTTATTTGAACCCCATTTACCAATCTTGGTTTAGGTGAATAAAATGAACTTGAAATTAGGAAAACTGATTAAGAAAGGTAAAGTCCAAGCAAAAAAAGACAGAAATATAACTTGAAATCTTGACAACAAATATCTGATTTTAAAAAAACAGTCAAAAAGGTCACCAACGGTCTATATAATATTTTAAAATGCATTGATAACTAAGCCGAGCAGTTACAAATTTTCAAAAATGCAAAGTAAGAAAAGTTCTTTGTGCGAAAATTACCAATGATCCTTGATGAACCAGAAGTTGGTGAACCAGTTGGACCGGGGATTGTAATTAGCTACATGTAATAAAGGGTACAATATACTTAATTAAGTCTAAAGACCATGCTTAAGGACTTAAGTGACAATCTTAGAATTAAGACTATAACTAAAAACGAGCTGAGATTTGACAATTTTGACATTTTTAGGAAAGATATCAATAGTATCGTTTACAATTTGTGGAAATCATTAGTGTTTTCATGGAACCGTGTGTTTGCGATTCCGAATAATTCCGATAGATTCAGGGACACAATTTTAACTATAAGTAATTAGCATATGTTTTGTATTATTTTTTCATATTGTACATATGTTGTGTATATGAAAAAGTTGATCGTCATTTTGCTAATAAATGACCAATTTCGATTCTAATATGTGTTCGAGTTTAATTAATTGAAAATCAAACGGAGCAGAATCATTCTGAGGAAAAGAGTTGACAAAAAATATATGATTGATGCATAAGGTTCACGGCGGATGTGACAGGAGATGCTTACTCCTCCTAGACCCTAGATAATATTTAGAGTGAAAACATCTCGAGTTGGAATTTAAGTATTTTCATTTTACCAATTTAACTTTATTTTGCTCATTTTTGAAAATGTGAAATTTTGTCAATTCAAATATGTGCTTCAGAACAGGTTTAGTAAGTTGATGAATGAACCATTTTCAAGCAAACTTTGAAAAGATGATCTAATTGCATAAAAATAGTTGAAACAAATTAGATTTAATTGAAACTCCATTATATGCATAAATAACTTTAATACTTAGAATAAAAACATTATTTTCTATCTCCTGATTTACACATTTTGGTATTATATAACTGAAAAAAGTAGAAGATTTTAAAAAATTGTAAACTTAAAAAAACATTTTCGTGAGTAGCACTGCACTTTGCCTCAAAGAAAGCAGAAGTTACTTTGTTATTAAAACACGGTTGTTATGTAAACCTTTTGTTTGTGTTTTCGTATCGCTTAATGTTGAGCTAGAGCTACCTCTTCAAACAATCCATGATTAAATTACATGTAATCTTGAGTTCCTCCATCTGGGGAAACAGGTCACTCATTTAAAGATTGGACAATTTTTCCCAAAAAGAATGAACAGTTAAAACAAACAGAATAGAGTTACATGCAGATAAGCTTTGGAATAGTCCCATGAGGAAAACATGAACAAGTACATTGAATACTATCAAATTTATAGGCAAACTAAAGCAATGTCTGCAGAGCATCTGCTTGATTTTCCACTTTAATCCATGAAAAGTGCACATCACTTCAATACTCAAAATTCAATTTTCAATCAAAATCCAACCTTGAATTTATACATATGACACAATTTCACAATTTGATTTTTCATTTCATTGCCACGAAAAGGATCGCTATAAGATCGAAATGTGGACATTAATAAATCAATGCACTCAGAACAGAGTTTATTTGCAAAATAAACTCTTCAAAGCTGCAGTAAATATTTCCGTAGAAAATAATTTAAATGGAAAAATTTCCAAGTTTTATTTGAAATACTAGTACATCTCAGGCGAAGTTCAGCTCATAGCTAATCCAACACTCTGAACACAATATGTATCCCACTATTACACAGCTTCAGTCAATACATGTATATCCTCAAACATTGAATTGAAATGAAACATTTACAGCATTAAATTTCATTATCTGTACTTTGTTGAATTTTCGGTCAACGATTGGCTATTTTCGTCTTTTACTATCACTATTCTCTTTTCCAGGACCAAATATCACCGATTTTGTGCATAATTTGATTCATCAAATTTTGAATCTGTCATATACTCCCTACTTCGACGAAAACATGTATGTATTTACTGATCTTTTACGAGAAGCACTGACTTTTACAGTTGACTGTTTACTTGGACATTCACATCTACAGAGGTACAGAATTGATAATGGAAAAGAAAACCTTTCTGGGGCTCATAACAATGGTTTTAGGGGCACCTATATGTGAAGGCCTGGATTTGAGGGTAGGATGGTTGTCGTTTTCTTTAAGGACAACTTATATGTGCTTTGAAATAACCCGTTATTTTCGTTGAATTAAATGTTGAGTAAATATTTATATCGTAAAAGAGCTTCCGTACCTAGAGTAATTCCTCAACCGTAAAAGTCGGGGCTTCTCGTAAAAGTCCATCATGCAAGCTACTATCATTCCAATTAACAGCTTGTCATGATCATTTGCTTGATCGGCCGTTGTAAAATTTCATAATTTCATTACGATATTATTCATCGAAATATTGCTTGTTTGAATGAAATCAGTGCTTACCAAAGCGGCATTTGTAGTTACCAGCAACATTTTCTCTCCTCAAAAAGGCATGTATTATGTTGTGATCTGACCGAATGGAGTTAGAAATTAAAGTAATGCTAAGTTCTGAAACTGTTCGACTATATAGCGATTAATATCATCATCATAAAAATTAAAATTTGTTTTGCTTGTCCACATGTGATTATTGTTTACTACAGTACGCTCTCGAAACCAATCACTCAATACCGTCATTTAAATAAATGACATAATCTATGAATGTGTTTTATTTCATTGGTACAAAGAGTCTTTAGCTTGCCTGGCATTAGAAGACATAAATACGATCGGAAGGTAATGTAAATGGTATTGTGTGGTTATGTATTTCATATGCAAAGTAGTATTGCTTTCATTGAAATCATAGTGATCAACATGTGAAACTTTAGCACGCTCGATCAAGCGAAGTTACTAGAATGATAGTATATGGTCATTTTCAAAAAATGTCCAAATTCCTGTTAAACAAGCTTTTTTGAAAATATTGCAACAAAATCACAATTTTTTTTTTACCTGGTGAATTTAACAACAATCTATAAGTGTAGAAAAAAAATAAGTGCAATTAAAAACTGACTTGAATACTGAAAGAAAGTCCTTCAACCTGAGTTAAATTAAAGAGAATTGCTTGTGATTTCGCCAGATGTTTGACTTCAACTCTGATTATTGATGTAGTAAATATATTTAGGCAGTGTAAAATGACCTTTATCGTATTGTACATGTTTAATACTGTCTAAATGCATGCTAAAATTTGATTGAAAAAGAGTAAGAATATGATTTTTTTTAATGGTAAGTGTGTGTTATTTTTGCTGTGTCCTTGGAGTAACCAGGACATAAAAGTTATCTGTAACAGTTATCTTTCCTAAAGAAACTCTTCACTATCAGCCTCCTCCTTTTGATCTTGTTCCCGCCAAAATATCATGAGACACTAAGCACAGATCTTTTACACCATAGGCACAATATGTGGTTGAAGGCAAGTTTGAGTGCAATAGTAATTTATTTTTGAGTCCTAAGAGTTACTTAGATATTATGATGATAAATTGATTTACCAGTTCTTTGATGCATTGAGCAAATTTATAATAAAATACCTATCATCTAGGAGCTATGCTTTATGTTCATAAGTCAGCTATTGCTTTTATACTTCCAATTATTCATATAACTAGAGCAAAGCTCGTTGCTAAGCAACGAGTAGGTCTTCCGTCCTGTTTGACCGGAAGTAGCTTTCATTTTAACAAAAATGAGAAATAACGCCCAAAAAATGCTTTGAATCCTCTAAAGCTATGTTAATTAATGCAAAAATAAGCCATTTTTTGCTACTTCCGGTTTAACCGGAAGTGACGACGACGCACGGAAAATTAATTTTTAAGCTCCCAGAGACATATGTTACCCAAAAACTTGTCCAAAACGGCAAAAATACGCGTTTTCCGACTACTTCCGGTTTGGCCGGAAGTGACGACGCTGGACGTATTTTGACGACACTATTAGATTAAGCTTGACATTTTCAACAACTTTGCTTCTTTGATGTATAACAAATTCTCAATACTTTTTGAGATATCTGGAAAAAAAATTTGGCCCCTTTAGATCCCTTAGTTTAGGGGTCAGGCCTTTTTCCAACATATCATTTGAAAGATCTTCTAATTCTGCACAAATGATGTTCTATATATTTTAACAAAATATTTTTAGTTTAGAAGATAAAAAGCAAAATATGAGTAATTTTTGGTTCTTTTAAGCGTTCTAATTTTTGACACCCCTATATAGCGCCATTTTGAACAGAGAAATCGAAAAACAAAAACCGATGTGCATAACTTCAATCCTTCTTTTATCTAAAATCAGTAGAATTTCTGCTCCAGCTTTAGCCGTCTCTGAGCCTTTGTCTGGAAACGAAAGCCTATAAATTTTCGTTTAAAGGGAAATAACTCAAAACCGGAAGTGACTTTTTGAAATTTTAGTCAGCATTCTGATAGAGTTTATAAACGTCCATAACCTCTGAAAATTTGAGCGAAATCCGTTGAGAAATGAGTGAGATATGAGGCCTCAAAGTTGCGGTCTAGGAAGCAGAAGAAAAAAAAGAATAACTAGTAAACTAATTGTTCAGAGAACAATAAGACGTCTTTCCACCTTTTTAAGTGTTTCAATATCATTTGGGCTGAAAAAAGTAGGAAAAAAGCAAGAAAATAAACAAAACAGCAAAATTCTCATTTCTCTACTAGGATTTTAGATCGGGCTCGCAGTTGGTATAATTTTACCGTAAACAGATTTCCTATCTATAAGGACCCGGACCACAATTAGCTTACATATAGACTTATATAGTAAAAACATGTGTTTTATTTTCTTTGTAACTTTTTTAAAAACCTTCATTTCCAAAATATCTTTGACCACATGATAGAGCAATATGTTAGATAAATATTCACATCCAGAAATAGGGGTGTTGAATGTGGAATTCCCTGGTTATTAATAAACTTCTGACGTCATGACCTCGGGATAGCTCTCGCTTGGCAAAAAAAGTGTAAACAAACCAAATGAATGCTCTTTTCAATTCATATATCAAGGCATAATTTTTGCTTGAAATGCACCTTGCTGCATATCATTGTAAACTTTAGACACTCTACTTTTATTCTATACCCCAAAAGTATCTAAAACATGTGAGCTATTTTTATTTTTATCATTGAAAGGGAGGCATATGAATTTCCTACATGTGCTACGTTTTAGCCATTTGACCTTCACCCTTTAATTGTGGCCCGGATCCTATATGGGGGCATAAAATTCATTAAAAAATTTTAAGGCCATATTTGAAATCCTTAGATACTACTTAACTAATATACCAAGTTTGATTGAAATTGGTTGATATCTACATGTAAAATTACATATTGTGTATACTAAGGCAATACAGGAAAGAAAATGGCAAAAAATGGCAAGTATGAAATTTTAAAATTGAAATATGTAAAAACTGTTAGACAATAAAAGGAACTAATTATTACAAGTAAGTTGTTGATACCTCTTAAACACACACACACTCTTAAATATGTAAAATACAAGATTTTTAGATTTCTAGGTAATTTGATGATCTGTACCCTGCATTTTCATAAAATTTTCTTAAATTAAGAAATATAAAATCTATCATGAAAATCTGAGAGTGACAATAGGGGTAAACATTTAAAGTACATTTATTCATAAATCAAATGATGTATCACATTACTGATAAAAGTGTACATAACATTCAAAATAAACAGATTTTTAAGCCCACCCCCATATCCTTTTTCCTGACTGTGAAGAGGGGCCATGTGCAGCTGATTGGCTAAGAGTCTTTGTATAGGTAATCTTAATACCCTATGGGAGTCTGTTTTGACAGGTGATTGTCAAAGGAATATATTGCAGTAAATACCACTAAAAAAGTGTCCAAATAAACATTGTCATAATTCAATCTTGCTTTCAAATCCACTCTTCACTACACATGAAAACAATGAAAGGTGACCGTAAAAGAAGAAAAAATCTTAATTTTGGATTTAAAAAAGGGAACACTCATTATATTAAGGCTCATCAGGCTACGTTAAATGCCGCAGGAGCTTCAAGTTCAGCGTCAAACATCCAGGGATCCCCAGAGACCGAGACAGCACATCCCCTTGCTGAAGGCCAGGAAAACATCTCAAGGACACCGATCCTTCGTCCCAGACCTGAGCCATGCCAGGAGCTAAAAAATGAAGAGACGTCTTATGAATTTGAGGGAAACCGCATTGTTGACATAACATTGGTCTTGGAAATGTTTAATGATGCAGCCAAATGCCACTTTGACCAGGCCAAGCACTGTAATTTTCCAGTGTGGGAATACTCAGGACAGAGGAAATGGGGGTTTGGATGGCAGAAGAGACTACTGTGTACGGTATGTAATTTTCAGACAAATTACTATAAATTATACACTGAAATTCCTACCTTTAACAAACCAGGCCCTAATCCTGCCAGTATCAACTGGAACTTTCAATTAGCCCTGCAGAACACCTCCATGGGGAATCGACGCAGTCGGGAAATGGTAGCTGCCTTGGACATTCCACCTCCTAACCGCAGTTCCATGCAAAGGGCCAGCAACCAGGTCAACACAGCCACTCTAGCCCTGAATAAAAAAGACATGGGTGAGAAGAGACAACTGGTTAAGGCCATCAACCAGGTCAAAGGTCAAGAACATCCAGAGGAACTGGACATTGCCATAGATGGACGCTACAACTCCATATCCTTCGGTAGCAGCAAAAAGCCAGGCTACAATGCATCACAAGCTTACGCCATTGCATGCGAGACCAACACCGACAAACAGTATATTATTGGTGCGGCAATGCAGAACAAACTTTGCTGGACTGGAACCTGGCTTCGAGGTAATGGTTATGATGTTCATTGTCCGGGGGGTCATGAAGACTGCACAGCTAATATTGAAATGTTCTCACCTCTTTCAGAGTACGAGATGGCTAAATCCATAGGCGAAGATCTGGCAGCGGACGGGTTCAAGGTGAAGCACGCCACAACAGACGGTGATGCCCGGTCAGCCCAGGGATTCCAAGATGCCATGCGAATTTTTCATCCAGACTGGCAAGTCACTCGACTGGCCGACCCAACCCATGTCAGCAGAGCCCAGTTCCGGCAGTGTCGCAGTGCCCACTTCAGTCCCGAGATGTTCCCCTGCAAAACAAGAAGGAGGTTAGACGACATGAGAAAAGTTTTTGCACAAGATGTAAAGGCCCGGTGCAGCTTAGTCTATAAGAAACTCATGGATACCTACACTGGAGACATCAACATCATCTGTAGTAAACTTCCTCTTGTCGTAGAAAGTACCATCCTCTGCTACTCAGGAGACTGTTCAAAATGTCGAAGGAATTCAGTGGTGTGTGAAGGTGGAGACAGACACAACTGGTGGAATCAGTCTTATATCCTAGCCCCGAACAAACTGACATCCCTGCACCTGAATGAAAATGACAAGCACTTGTTAAAAGTCATTCTTGAGATGCGACTTAGCCAAAGTGCCATTGAGGAAATGAAACTCAACACGTCAACTCAGAAATGTGAGGGTCTTAACAGAGCAGTCAGCGAAGTTTTACCTAAGCACACCAACTATTCAAGAAATGCTGAAGGAATCCTCTCAGCTGAGATTTTACGACAAAACAACAGTCCGGGACTAGCAACATCAATGAAAGCAGCAGAGATTACATTGCCACTGTCCGGCCACACACATCAGTACCTAAAAAGCATTGACCAGGAATATGCCTATCGCAGAGAATACAGAAAGAGAAAAGCAGTTAAAAGGCGAGAAATGCAGAGAAAAGCTACGCTAATAAAACAACATGCGGCGGCTAGAAAAGGAAAGACCAAACCCGGATGCACCTACAACAAAGGGCAACTTGATCCCAAACCCACCTACCTACAGTCCAAGGGAGACAATCCAGAGGATCACACCTACTACCAGACATGAGTTGCCAAGACAAAGACAAAACGGCCCTTCTCAGGGCCAAACAAATTATTCGAAAAGATACCTACTATACAAAGTCGTATAAGAAACGTGTAAAAATTAACACCAGGCCACAACCCTAAAACTTCCACATAAATACATAAGACACATCATACACATACGCACACATGTACATACATCCATCCATACATACATACATACATACATACATACTTACTTACTGATCAATATTTTTGTCAAAAACTACAAACTATACCCCCGCTCCATCTTCCTTGAAATGACAAACCCATCAACCCCCATTTCTATTTTAGTGAAAAGTACATATTTTTACACAACATAATTTCCACTTACCTGAAATTATAAACTCCAATACACAACCTCTGCCTGCATGTGCAATTATGAGTCGGGCAAAGCCTGAATCCCATTTCCACGTGCGGTTTCCTGCAAATAAATCCATGCACATGTTATTGTAAATATTGGCCCAATCACCACCTTCTTATTGCGCCTTATTTTGGGTGGGGGAAATCAATGGATAGTTTGTCTGTCATTTCCAATAAACACCTCGTCTTTCATCTATGACTTCAAAGGGACCCCTTATTAAGAATACACATGCAAATACACATTACAAAACAGTTTTTCTATTTTTAAAAAGGAACTATCTTCGTGATCACGCAAAGAGAGCCACATAAAAAACATTGTAACACGTTCCTAGGTGTATGTATGAGCTTGAATGAGATTGTTTTTGAGTTAAGATGTAAGGGGTAGGGTCTGATTAAAATTATGATATACCTATTAATATAAATCACATGCATTTGATCTGCGCATCAAGACGGAAGCGTAAGTGAAAACATCGTGAAATGTCCCATGTGTACCTGCATCATATGTGCATTATACATGTATTAAAGAGATGTTTGAAAATATCCGATTTGAGTTGTTTTATGTTTGAAATGGATGGCGATAAATTATTTAAGAGCATGTGAGAAACATGAGCGAGAGATGCAAGGCAGTTTGTAATTATGGAAAAGGAAAACAGAGAATCGGGTTCGGGTTTTAACATTCCGGACCGAAATAGGCATGAAATTCAATGTAAGTAGCATAAATAAAATTCCAAACATGTAATTCTAGATGGGAAACTCAGGGAAGAAACGTGTATTTCTTTTTACTATGCTGAAAGTCGCTATTTCTTGGGATTGTGTTATTCTAGGGAAAAAAAAAATCAAATTTCAGATGAAATCAAGATTCATTCCATTAATATTAAATCCAAATAAAATTGAAATAAATTCCATACTCTAAAGAAAGCAAGAATACTTGGCATTAAAATGTCGTAATAGAGCAGGAGAATCGAATGATATTAACAACAATTGCAGAAATAGCTAATACGGGCTTTAATTAATTTTTATGCTCAACAATAACTAAATTTCAGACAGAAAAAAAATGCAGATGTTGCCGATTTTCGCTAGAATTTCATAATATTTTAGAGACTCACCTTAAAACTCTCAGGACACTTTTTTAAAGGTCTCTTCTTGCTTTTACTCCGAATCTTATGTCGATACATCGTGTCTTTTGACTTCTAGACATTTTCTCTATGCTGCTGTTGATTTTTTTTTAAGAAAAGGGGGGGGGGGATATAAGCATTTGTTAAAGTAAGAGTTGAAAATACCTCGACGACCTTTACCTTGATTGTGACCTTTGCGTCAATAGGGGTCAAAGGTCAAGGTCATTTATCAAGGTCAAAGGTCAAGGTCATCAAAAAAAAAAAAGAAAGAGAGAGATAAACTTGAGATTAACACTTGAAGATGAATCTAGATAAAGGTAATGAATATTTCTTTATTACTTTTTGAGTAAGGGGTCAAGGTCAAAGGTCAAGGTCAAATATCAAGGCCAAGGTCATTTGGTTTTTTTTTATAGCTTAAATCCACAATTTCTATAGTATTCCAATGACCCTGACCTTTGACCTTGACCTATTCTTCAAGGTCAAAGGTCAAAAGATCTCATGCAGTTGGGCCCATGTCTTTACGACTTGTTGTTCAAAAGTTTTTAGTTCTTCGCAAACATCATAAACTCGCAGGGGCAATAACTACTTAAAATGGTTTACGAATTCTTTCGCACTAATGGAATGAGAAGTGTTCTAAATTAGTCGCAGACATTGTTGAAGGTCTCGTACTTCTACGGTTTACAGTTTCGGAGGAGTAGCGATAACAAGGGTTTACACTGAAGGGGGCACTAACTTTTAGAGGGGTCAATCTTAGGGGACAAGAATGAAATCTCTGAAATGGTTTCAAGAGTACATATTGAAGCTGCAAAGATGTTTAGAATTTGGTTAAGAACAAAAGAGCTATAAAAAATGCTTAATTTTACATATTTTGAATGACCTTGACCTTTGACCTTGACCTATATTTTAAGGTCAAAGGTCAATGAATCTTTTGCAGTTGGTCCCATGTCTCTACGCCTTGTCGTTTTAGAAAAGTTCTTGATATTCGTAAACTTTGCAAACATTCAGGGGCAATAATTCATCATAGGAGTTTACGAATCCTTTCGCAATGAAGGATTGAAGTCTACTAATTAAGTCGTAGACATAGGTGAAGGTCTGGAAACTCTGCGATTTACGGGTTTGGAGGAGTAGCGATAACAAGCTTTAAAACAAAAGGGGTAATAACTGAGTAAGGGGTCAAAGTTCAAATACGTTGGGTCATTTTTCAGAATAACTTTTGATATCCAGTATCATGAACTACAAAGTTTTTCGATAAGTCTTGCAGTTTCAAAAGTCCGGCGGAAAAAGAATAATAATAATCACTAGGAGACTTATTGTTCACAGAACAATAAGAGGTCTTTCCAACTTCTTGGAATTTTAAATTTGTTTTATACCTGACTCCTAAAAATTAAATTCCATGAAAAAGAAACCAGAACTCTCTTAAAATATAGAGGGAAAAAAAAGGGGAAAAAAAGAATGACCTTGACCTTTGACCTTGAAAAAATATTAAAGGTCAAAGGTCAAGGATCACAATGCAGTTGCCCCCATGCTTCTATGACTTATAAGATTTAATAGTAAGTACAAAGAACTTAAAGGGCAATAACTCATATAAGGGGTCATCAGATCCATTTGAACTTATACAGTGAAATAAGGCCTAAATATTAGTGAAGGTTTGGTGTCTCTACAGTCTGTGGTTTCGGAGGAGTAGCGATAACAAGGTTTTTCGCACAAGGGGCAATAACTTTTAAAAGGGTTAATATTAGGGGACAAGAGTGAAATCTTTGAAACAGTTTTAAGAGTACATATTAATGATGCATAGACATTAAGTATATGTTAAAAGACAAAAGAGATATAAAAAGAGCTAAATTTTCCATTTTTGGAATGACCTTGACCTTTGACCTTTACTTGAATTTAAAGGTCAATGAATCTTATGCAGTTAGTCCCATGTCTCTACGACTTGTCGTTTTGAAAATTTTTAATTATTTGTAATATTCAAAAAGTTTCAGGGGCAATAACTCATTGAAGGGGTCACGGAATGCTTTCGCAATGAATAGATTGAAGAGTCCCTATAATTAGGCAAAGCCATTAGTGAAGGTTTCATACCTTTACGGTTTACGGTTTTAGAGGAGTAGCGATAACAAGGGTTTTTAGCACAAGGGGCAACATCTTTTAAAAGGGTCAATCTTAGGGGCCAAGATTTATATCTTCTAAAGAGTTTCAAAAGTACATATTAAAGACATAAGATAGATTGTATATGTTTAAGGACATAAGAGCTATTAAGAGAAATTTATTTCTCATATTTGGAATGACCTTGACCTTTGACCTTGAAATGAATTTGAAGGCAAAAGGTCATTGAATGTTATACAGTTGGTTTCATGTCTCTACGACTTTTCGTTTTGAATTTTTTTAATTTTTTGTAAAATTTATAAACTTTCAGGGGCAGTTACTCATTGAAGGGGTCAAAGAAAACTTTTGCAATGAATAGATTGAAAAGTCTCCTAAATTAGTTGAAGACAATGGTGAAGGTTTTATATCTCTACGGTTTACGGTTTCAGAGGAGTAGAGATAACAAGCTTAACGGTGAAAGGGCCAATAACTGCGTAAGGGGTCGAAGTTAAAACATACGGGGTCGTTTTTCGGAATAACTTTAAATATCCAGTATCATGAACTAAAAAGTTTTTCGATAAGTCTTACGGTCTCAAAAGCTAAGGTCAGAAATAAAATAAAAAGAAACAGAAGCATTTCAAGAGGTCTTTCCACAGAAAGGTGGAAAGACCTAATAAGCATTTCAAGAGATCTTTCCACAGAAAGGTGGAAAGACCTAATAATCTTTACCAACAGAATCAGTAGAAGGTCTTCCGTTGGAAACGGAAGACCTTAATGATTCCACTGTGTTACTGTCCATTTTGTTACTGCAAGAAAAGTTACTCCAAGGACGTATCTAATTACTCCATGGACAATTTACATAAAAATAATTAAAAAGAATGCAAGTTGGAGTCATATGTTTTATTTTCCTCCCTTATTTAAAACTAACCAGTAACTAATTCCCTTTAAAATGCCAAATTATTTACTAAATGTTTTTACCATTTGAAAATCCTATGATTTTGCAATCTTGGTTATGCAATAGACAGAATTGGGTAACTCCTCGGACCATTATTGAAAAAAATCCCTTAAAATTGCCAATTTTAATACAAAGGACAAGTGCACTTAAGCAATGCTTAATGGGCCCTTTTTATGTGCCATTTTACTTTAGCATATATTACCAAATCGTTCTCTTTTGGAAATAGTTAGATACTAGTGGATATTTCTAATTAAAAAGCACGATAAGCAACACCTTAATCAGCATGGATTTGGAACAATTGAATATTTTTAAGTGCCTATGGACACCCTAAAAATCCGGAAAAGTCTTAACGAACCTTCTTTTAGTTTTTTCGTTTATGTAGATACATGTGTATTTAAATCGACACTTAAAACAATCTGATGGTGGATCATAGTCAGGCGCATTTGTCGAATGTAACTTTTTTGTGCTATATCTGTTTAAAAAAATGAAAGAAGTTGTGTAGTTGCCTGTAGCCATAATACTCAAACTAAAAAAAATTGGTACTCTTTCATTTGAAACAAGATGTGTTTGTGAAACACTGATGCCCCCGTATGGCAACATAGCGAAGGTTAAGCCTTCTCAAATGCAGATCAAATATGTTGGTACCAAAGTAAGGACTTTTCATAAGAAATGCGAAAAATAAAACGCTAGCTACACCTGTTCCAAGGTTATGACCAAGGTTAACATTTTATAATATATAGGACAAACTCTGTTTCAAGGTCAAAGGGTCAGGGTTGCTGGGTTCTAAAGAAAGGCTTTGTCTCAATGATTACGTATGTGAAATATGAAAGCTCTAACCCCTACTGTTCAAAAGTTATGGTTAAGGTTAAAGTTTGTAAAAAGTAAGTCAAACTCCAAGGTCAAGGTCAAAGGGTCAAGATTCTTGATATCCAATGAAAGGTCTTGTCTCAAGGATTACACATGTGAAATATAAAAGCTCTAGCCCTTACTGTTCAAAAGTTATGGTCAAGGTTAATGTTTGTAAAAAGTAAGTCAAACTCCAAGATCAAAGTCAAAGGGTCAAAGTTCTTGATATCCAATGAAAGGTCTTGCCACAAGGATTAAATTTGCGAAGTATGAATGCCCTAGCCCGAACCCTTTAAAAATTATGGTCAATGTTGTATTTTTTAAAGTAGGTCAACCTCCAAGGTCAAGGTCAAAGGGTCAAGGTTCTTGGTATCCAATAAAAGATCTTTTCATCAGAATTATATATGTGAAGTATGAAAGCCGTAGTACTTATCGTTCAAAAGTTATAGCCAAGGTTAAAGTTTTTTCATAGTACGGAAATATCCAAGGTCAAGGTCAAAAGGTTAAGGATGTGGGTATCCAATGAAAGGTCTTACCACAAAAAAATCTAGAAGTGAAATATAAATGTCCTGGTATCTATTGTTCAAAAGATATGGCCAAAGTAAAAGTTCAAAATTTTTGTGTTAAAGTGGGTCAAACTCCAAGGTCAAGGTCAAAAGGTCAAATTTGGTGGTACCCAAAGAAAAGTCTTTTCACAAGGAATACACATGTGATATATGAATTTCATAGCTCAACTAAATCAAAAGTTATAGGCAAGGTTAAAGTTTTTGCAGACAAACAGACAGAGAGACAGACAGTTATACAGACGGACACGACAAAAACTATATGCCCCCGAAACTTCGTTTACGGGGGCATAAAAATATACACAATAAAAATTTCATTGAATTTGAAATATGAACTTCGTTTACGGGGCCATAAAAATACACACAATAAAAGTTTCATTGAATTTGAAATCTAAATGGAGTGTTTAGGTGGCTTTCAATACCTGTTTCATTGTCTTGCATAAAGGTTAAAAATGTCTAGATCTGACACTTATATGAATGGCACTAAACTCTATTTACCCTATAATCTTAAATATAAATACATACAAATATTTCTAAGCGGCAAGACTTTGACTAAATGATAAAAAACCTGCCGATGTTTTACAGTGAGCACCTTTGAGGAATGTTTACCTGGGTAGAACTCACGTGACAATAAGTATTTTAAAATAATTTATTCCACACGTGGGTTCAACATGGGTCATACTGGTAAAGACCTCTCACTTGCTATAGGAAAAACATTGTACTTTTTGTACATTTTTAATATTTTAACTACCAGCCTAATCGTGTACAAATTTCCTACTTTCACACAAGTTTTATAAATGTATTATGCGTCTTTTGTCATTCGCACAAGTTTGCACAAAGTTAGGCTCATAGTAAACGAAAGCTTTGAAATGAATGACCGTTTTTGATTTACTATAAAAAATCACAAATGTCGGCTGACCCCTGCCACATTCTATGGTTTTGTTCTTTGTATATTCCTGAATTTAATTCAGCGGTAAAATTTGTTGAATCTTTCGGTTAAGAGATCAATTAATGATTTGGGATGAAAAATTTTGCTTAATTTGAATGTTTATTTTTTCACATTTTACCAGGGCCCATAAGTGTACTCGTTCTTTGTGTAAACTTTATTGCAATATAAAATAAGAGAAATATTTTTATCAAATTGGCATTTATTTTTCATATTATGTTTCCATGAGCTATAAATTAATTCAATAAATAATATCAGCAACACAAAGGACAATGTTTGGTAACACAATGGATGTAAAATCGATTTAATATTTATGTTATTAATGTACTCTTGCATGTTCCTTTGTTTCTTTAGTAAAATATACAACTTTTATTCATTTTGAATAAATTGAAATATCAAAATTCATTATGTAATACAACCACATCCCCTTTTATGCTATTTAATTGTAACCTATGGTAACACTATAGACAAATTCAGTTACTCAAGGGACACAGCAAGGATTAATGATAGAAAAATAAATCAAGCGTATTGCATATGGAGTGGTAATTGTGTTCATTGTATAGCAGAAAACAAATGTGATGAGATGGTGCAATTCAGTAACAATAAAATGATATAGTGCTAAAAATTAATGATGGTTAAAAATGGTAACACAAAGGAAGTTTTAGGTAACACTGTGGAATGTGAAATAAGGCAGAGTATGGTTTGTTTTCTGCATTCTGAGGATTCTGGTTATGTTCTCATGATCGATGAAAATGATGTAAACACGACACATTAAAAAGTTGCAATGAAACCAATAGAATCTAAGACGAAAAAGATAGATTTATATCATTGAATTGCAAATGCATGTACCTTTAAAGTTATATCAGATACGGAACATTTCTTTGCAAATGCATTAAAAGGCCATGTAAACCTTTAGATGAAAAAGTCACAAATTGTTCATAACTGTTCTAAAAGGATTTCAAAAGATGTTTTTAAGGAGACAATGTACCAGTCATTACTCTAGAATACAGTTTTGCGTATAGTTGAGGATGTTCTTCAGATTTAAGAAATCCCTCAAGACTGTGTTCTACATCCTGAAAACGTTGGTGCTGATAGAAGTTTTAACCTTGGATGTATATAAGCTTTTGAAAATAAAGAAAGTGGTGGTGAAGAATATAGTCGAGGCAGCATTGGACAGCAACAAGGCCAGATATGGTGGCAGTTGGATTGTTACCCTGAAGAACTCACAATGAAAGTTTGGCAAATGATCAGTGGATACAAGAGCAGAAAGGCAGAAAAATATCAATGAAAAAGAGTATAGATTTAAAAAACTCAAGAGTTCCTGATAGGAAGTCCACTAAAGAAACTGAAAAGATTGACACCCTGGAAGAGAAACAATTAGAGTTCAATAATGAACATCAGACTACAGATGAAGAGAAATCAGATTCTTTGGAAGAGAGACCGGATAAAGATACAGAAAAAATGAACTCAAATGTATGCACAGGGTTTGACAGAACCTAAAACCATGCTTCTTTTTAACAGGCCAAAAAACTGTAAAAGATAAAAGCTGGTATAGCATTGCTAATGTTTTAATAATATTGTCACCATCATATCTTGTAGATGCGTATTATGTAGAGAGCTCATTGTGGAAAGAAGCTAGCTGTAGATAAATGAAATGAAAATGTAAAATCCATAAAAAGATTAATGCATTCTATATGTTTGAAATCTGGTCATTTACAATTATATGTACATGTACTAGTTTCATAATTATTTCTTCATTGAAAATTGTTCTAGCTGAATTAAAACTCATCTATGTAAACCTTTGGATCTTTTAAAGATGTCCTTTGTGTTATTTTTTGTCATTGGTGTTACGGCTTCTGCTTGGATATGTAAATACACTAACAAGTACTGATCAATGATTCAAGGTCATGTGATAGTAATCATTTATTATTCGGGCATGACAATTTGATTTCATTTTTCTATTGTCATATATCTTTATGATTGGATAGTTATGTCCATGTCGTTACTGTTTTATCCTTGGAGTTACTAGTCAGACTCAAAATGTATAATGAAAGAAATCCCCCGACAACTTTTTATTTTAAAACCATATACTCTCATATTCACCTCTACGGTAATTTTATTACTATCCTTTTTGAAAGGAAGGGGAACGACTTTATTATTTCTTTCCAAGTATTGCACAAAATATCCTTAGTGTAACCTTTATGTCCTTTGTGTTATGCAAATATCCTTGGTGTTACCAACACATTTTTCCTATATTTATGTTCTAAATCTTTATACAAATTTATCGAAACTTGTAAGACAATACTGTCATTTTTAGCTCACCTGAGCCGAAGGCTCAAGTGAGCTTTTCTGATCACATTTTGTCCGGCGTCCGTCTGTCCGTCTGTCTGTCTGTAAACTTTTCACATTTTCGACTTTCTCAAGAACCGCTGGGCCAATTTCAACCAAACTTGCCACAAAGTATCCTTGGGTAAAGGGGATTCAGGTTTGTTCAAATGATGGGCCACGCCCTTATTCAAGGGGAGATAATTGGGAATTAATGAAAATTTAGTGGTATATTTTAAAAATCTTCTTCTCAAGAACCACTGTGCCAGGAAAGATGAAACTTATGGGGAAACATCCTCAGGTAGTGTAGATGCAAGATTGTTCAAATCATGACTCCCGGGGGTAGGGCGGGGCCAAAATGGCCGACCAACGTTTTACATAGAAATATATAGGAAAATTCTTTAAAAATCTTCTTCTCAAGAATGACAAAGCCATAATTCATCATATTTATATGGAAGCATGCTCAGGTAGTGTAGATTCAAGTTTGTTCAAATCATGACCCCCGGGGGTAGGGCGGGGCCAAAATGGCCGACCAATGTTTTACATAGAAATATATAGGAAAATTCTTTAAAAATCTTCTTCTCAAGAATGACAAAGCCATTATTCATCATATTTATATGGAAGCATGTTCAGGTAGTGTAGATTCAATTTTGTTCAAATCATGACCCCCGGGGGTAGAGCGGGGCCAAAATGGCCGACCAAAGTTTTACATAGAAATATATAGGAAAATTCTTTAAAAATCTTCTTCTCAAGAATGACAAAGCCATAATTCATCATATATATATATATATATATATATGGAAGCATGCTCAGGTAGTGTAGATTCAAGTTTGTTCAAATCATGACCCCCGGGGGTAGGGTGGGGCCAAAATGGCCGACCAAAGTTTTACATAGAAATATATAGGAAAATTCTTTAAAAATCTTCTTCTCAAGAATGACAAAGCCATAATTCATCATATTTATATGGAAGCATGCTCAGGTAGTGTAGATTCAAGTTTGTTCAAATCATGACCCCCGGGGGTAGGGCGGGGCCAAAATGGCCGACCAATGTTTTACATAGAAATATATAGGAAAATTCTTTAAAAATCTTCTTCTCAAGAATGACAAAGCCATTATTCATCATATTTATATGGAAGCATGCTCAGGTAGTGTAGATTCAATTTTGTTCAAATCATGACCCCCGGGGGTAGAGCGGGGCCAAAATGGCCGACCAAAGTTTTACATAGAAATATATAGGAAAATTCTTTAAAAATCTTCTTCTCAAGAATGACAAAGCCATAATTCATCATATTTATATGGAAACATGCTCAGGTAGTGTAGATTCAAGTTTGTTCAAATCATGACCCCCGGGGGTAGGGCGGGGCCAAAATGGCCGACCAAAGTTTTACATAGAAATATATAGGAAAATTCTTTAAAAATCTTCTTCTCAAGAATGACAAAGCCATAATTCATCATATTTATGTGGAAGCATGCTCAGGTAGTGTAGATTCAAATTTGTTCAAATCATGACCCCGGGGGGTAGGGCGGGGCCAAAATGGCCGACCAAAGTTTTACATAGAAATATATAGGAAAATTCTTTAAAAATCTTCTTCTCAATCATTTTCTAAAAAATAGCAAATCCATGATTGGTCATGGGACTACTTTTGGATTTAAACTTTACAATAAAAAGCCATTTTATACTTGTCCTACCCTTGGTGCTCAGGTGAGCGATGTGGCCCATGGGCCTCTTGTCTAATATTAAGTTTATTTGCAAAGCAAGTATTTTGTGCTGAGGTAAATGATGTTTGCTTTAAGTAAACATGTAAAATATAGACAAAAGTTACAACACTTACAACTTCCAGCTATACTATATCTGATAATATCTGTTATGAAACCTCAGTTTGATTCAATAGAATAATTTTATCAAGATGTTGAGATTGTTACTCTAAAAACCTTAAATTTTTTTGCAAGTTATGATTCTACTACGACTTTTAACTAAGTAACACCATGGACATTTATTGTTGGGTCCATGTACATATGATGTTTTTTTAATATATGTTAATAGAATTCTTAGTGCTTTAACATATATTGTTTATGCAACTCTGATGTTTGAAAGCTAATATAAAACTTTAAAAAGTTTAGATCGCCGCATTTATTTTTGCAAAATTCTGGTGGTGGAATTT
The DNA here is from genome assembly GCF_032062105.1 of Saccostrea cuccullata. NCBI lineage: Eukaryota > Metazoa > Mollusca > Bivalvia > Ostreida > Ostreidae > Saccostrea > Saccostrea cuccullata. Next base: position 65,254 of record NW_026939250.1, on the reverse strand, counting down.
GGACATTTTTTGAAAATGACTTATATATACTGATTTTGAAGCTTGGCGTACCTGTATAAACACTGGAAACCCTGAAAATTCACCCGTATCTGTCCATTCTTTAGACAAAGATCTTGTGTTATTTGCACTTCAAAACAACAAACTGTTTTGCACCCTTAGCGTTCCTGTGACTGCCCATTCTGTACTCAATGAACTTGTCATTGTATGTTTGCAGCCAGACAAAATAAAGATTTCTAATATCAGATACCACATTTGAAATATTTTCTGATTATTTCTCGAAACAAAGGAAACCATGTTTTAAGTAGGAGAATGCAGAATCGACAGTTTTCTACCTCTCTCCTTTAAATATCTTCCCTCTTGTAAAAATCAATAACGCATTGTCAGTTGTATCCTACCAACTGATCACGTGGTTTTTTTTTTTTTTAAAGAATCGGAGCTTCCGGTGGTTACGTACATATCAACCATGAGTTTTGCAATACACATTGTCGACCTTTATATAGATCTGATGTTATTTTTGTTTACTGGATGTTCCTAATGAGAGGTAAGAATGTCACAGTTTTCAGATATGATTATCTTTCAAACAATTTCTTAATACATACACGTAGTAATTGTTAATAAACATTGGTATCTATGGTTAGATTAAAATGAACTTCAATTTCTTTAAATATGTAATTTAAAAATACTTTCATGGGGCAAAAATTTTGACCTTTTATTAGACCTTTCTGAGAAATTCAAAGAACTTTGAAACACATTGAGAGGTATGAAATGAAAATTGTCGCATGTAAGGATTTTCCCAAACTTCATTTTGAGACTTTTTGAAATGAATTATAATTCAGATAGTTATCCTTCCTGGCTGAGGATCGAAGTACCTTAACAAACTATATTATGGGCATTAAAATTCTCTGCCCTTATTTTTGAGTGACATTGCAACTTTACATACAACGTTAGGAGCGCATCACTCCCTTGTTTTATCAAAAAAGATACAAATATAAAATACATGGTTACTGTCTTGAAATATAAGCGATATTTGGGCGAGGGTAAGAAAACGTGATAGAGGGCGAGGCTTGCCGAGCCCTCTTACGTTTTCGACCCGAGCCCAAATATCGCTTATATTTCAAGACAGTTATGTATTTTGTTTATCCTGCAACAATTCTTTTACATTTGAATGTCCAAAACAAATTATTTTCGACGGATTTAGGCACATCTCTGCAGTTGAAACTACGACGCCATGGCTTAAACATTGCAAAGTACGTGACGTCACAATGCTTTTAGAACTTTTAGAATACATGCACGAGGCTTTATTAGGGCAGTGACCGGATAAAGCTTTGGTTTATTAGGTTACCTTTATTAGGTCAACGATAGGGGTAGTTGCAGGACAAAAATATAAATGATGCCAATTTTATTCTATTTGTGACCTACGGGGGCCGACTATGGTTTCCATTGCGCAATATTTCGAGCATCATAGTAAAATGAAGCGTATTTACTGTTTTAAAGCAACTTGTTTCATTTAATTAATAAAACTAAACAAAATTAAGAAATTACAGGTTGAGAAATTCTATTGCAATTTTAAATAACTGATTTTTAAAACGATTTTTTTTACTGATAGGTAGATTGACGTCGTAATCGTGTGCTTTTGACGTTAGATAGGGTACCTGTGAAGTGCGAAACGAAATAGAAACGAAACGAAACGAAACGAACTGAAACGAAACGAAATCTGCCGAAACGAAACGAAATCTACCGAAACGAAACGAAACCTACCGAAACGAAACGAAATCAAAACGAAACCTTCCGAAACGAAACAAAACAAAACTTTCAGAATGTTTTTCAAATCAGGCTATATACATGTAGTTATATATATAATGTGTAATTGCATATGGTCTATTTTTACTTCATATGAAAGTTTCGCTTCAAGCTCATACATAGGCGTCGGAAGGAAATTGAAAGTGTTTGTGTGTTGGGGGGAGGCTTTACCAACTAAAAAGGTCAACCCCAATTTTCAATGCCTATATAATATTTATCTTTGCAAAGAAAGTGGGGGGGTTTAGCCCCCACCCCCTTCCCCCACCCACCCCCGATTCCGAAGCCTTTGTCATATTTTGTTAATATCCTACTGACTAATTTACCTACTTAAAAATGACATCGTTCGATTCGAGAGACTTTTTTCTTGTCAGTTAAATCGTTTTAGACGTCTCTGGTCTAGCCTCTTTATTGTAAACCACACTTCTTCCTTGAAAATTATCTCGATAAAAATATGACCATGTATGTAGAAAGGATTCACTAGATTCCGGTTGGAGTTACATGTATAAATATTTCCATTTCTAAATTTTTTCTCTATAATAACCATTTGAAAGTAAGCGGAGTTGAATTCCTGATAATTCTGTCGGAATGTAAATTAGGCAGGTCGATAGGTCAGCAGCTAAGGAGGCCTAATACGCATGCAAAACTCGTGCGCATCTGTCTCAGTGTCTGACGCTAAGGAGGCCAAATATGCATGTAAATCTCGTGCGGCTGCCTTTGTGTTTGACGTCAGTGTGCGAGGACTATTGAAACTGGCATGGAAGTCCTCGTGTAATTTAAATCGATTAGTCTACATTCTTAATGTCTAAGTCTACAATTTTATTTCACAATGAAATGGAAATATAAGGAATCACTGTCTAGTTTTGAGAGTATGCCAGGGACATCAACAATAGTGGGAAACATGGGATAATTTTAGCATAACGGGCCTCGCCCGTTATGCAAATTATCCCATGTTTCCCACTATTGTTGATGCCCTGGCATACTCTCAAAACTAGACAGTGATTCCTTAATTAAACTCTAAAACAAGACACCTCGGAATGAAATGCTAAATACTCTAAGTTTCTCCTATGTTTCAAGACATTCGCAAAACAACAGTACAGTGAATTTATTTCGACCCGTACATAAACGAGACTTTATATATAACACATCAATTTTGATAGATATGTTGTATCTTTATAAATAAGGACTGAAAAAAAGAGTAAGATATAAAAATTAGAAAATACTACACATATTGAAATTATACATGCATAGTATATGCTCGTGTATATTTGCAGCTGGCAAACATGTAAATACTTCATTAGACTAAGAAGGGAGCATAATTTATCGCAATCTAATTAAAATTAGATCTTTGATCCGCTCCAGTTTGATCGCTACACACTTTGTGTAGAGATCAAACTGGAGAGGATCAAAGATCTAATTTTAATTAGATTGAATTTATCGGTAAATAAATTTTATAATAACAAATGCATGAACTATATAAATTTTATTTGAAGTAAAAAAAAAAGTCCACATGCAGTTACACATATATAATTATATACATGTACCTTGATTTGAAGAAAAAAAAACAGTTTGATAGTTTTGTTTGGTTTAGATTCGGCAGGTTTCGTTTTAATTTCGTTTCGTTTCGTCTTGATTTCGTTTCGTTTCGGTAGGTTTCGTTTCGTTTCGGTAGATTTCGTTTCGTTTCGGCAGATTTCGTTTCGTTTCAGTTCGTTTCGTTTCGTTTCGTTTCTATTTCGTTTCGCACTTTACAGGTACCCCGTTAGAAAACGTGACGCTCTTAAAGAAGGGGTAATAGAAAATGTTATAAAAGAAAAACTAATAAATATATTCTCTTGAAATTTAAAACAGAGAAATTTGAAAATTTCCCCATAATATTTATTATTTTTTGTATAAATCCTTTGTATGCGTCATATTTTATAGTACTCTATAAAAACAAAGAAATTCGTTATTTTTTGGCATTTTGAGATGCGCCCCCTCTGGAAACAAAGCTGTGGAATTTTGTTGTTCTTACATATAATGTATAATATAGTATTTCTCATCATATATTATAGTTTGAGCAAAACGTCTATTGTAGTATTTGTATAATTTGCTTTAAAATGCAAAAATTTTGCACTTTCCCATATAATCCTATAATAAATGTACCTGTATTTTGAGACGGGCCCTTAAAAATACCTGGGCGGTAGGTTTTCCCCAAACTTGGCATGTACACTGAAGTCAATGTAAGTTATATATGGTATAAAAATAGAGTTTCCCTGTATTTTTCACACAATAGAACCCCAGTCGGCCTCCTTAAATTAATTTGAAAAACAACTTGACATAATTATTTTAGCAGACATTTTGCAAAATGTCATGGTTTAACTCTTTGTTGAGTTCAATATTGTGGAAGGTTTTCAATTTACAAAGCCTTATGATTCTTTATTCTTTTGAGAGAAATTCAGAATGTACTGATAACGGTGCATCACTAGTAGGTCCAATCTGATATTTGACAATAACTTACGTTTTTAATGAAGTACATGTACATTGTATCGACAATTAATAATATTTACATTTGCAAAGGTTTTCCCTTATATAACACTATTTGAACAAGGCGTTTTTATATCTCTGTAAAACACTTTCGTCATGTGACCATAAATTGATTATTTAGTCATAAGCGATCATGACCCATTCAATGTATACCGTTGAAAAAAAACCTGTATGGATTTAAAGCTTTACTTTAGTATCTTACCATTTGTAACAAATGTAAATATAAGTAACAAGGTATCATTTTTTGAGTTTTATTGGGATGTAAAACGGGTTTGTCACGTGATCAAATCCCTAACTTGAGAAATGACGATTGTAAATGTAACTATTGATATCTTTTTTTCCTCAACTCTTTTGTCAATAAGTTTTATAAAGTGTTTGTTCAAAGAGCATACTTTTTTGTATCGAATCAACTGAGAAATATAAACCCGAAATGCAAGTGATACTGCTTCACAAGTAAAGGAAGTTGAAGATACAAAAATTGAAGTCTACACATTGATGATTTATTTGAAAAGGTCATTTATAAAAAGGGAAGCTGTAAGTATAAATTGGATTACCACTTGCAGAAGTAAATCCGAGTTCCTCAAAAATTAAATTAAAATAATGAGCCTTTCAATCAACGAAAATATTGTTAACATGATTTGTCAGCTGGGACCAGTACATGGTGATCGTGTAATCTATCTCGTTCCTTCTTCTTTTTTTTTGGATATGTTTATATTTGGTCCGAGACAAAGCATCAGAATGACTCATTTCCATGGTTTTTCCTTTAGAATCAGAAAATAATATCCAAAACCCTCACCCACTTCAGTTTTTGTCTATATTATGTAAAATGCTTTAAAAATCACATATATCTATCTCAAAATCTTTGTGGGCGATACATGTGCCGTATGTTTTTTGACAGAAAATTTCACTGATTAATTGGTGTCCTCTGCAAGCTTTTAAGAAAATACGGGAAAATGCACCAGTTCATGACGTCACAATCAGAATTTAGGAGGTTATATTGAAAAAATAATTTGAATGCTTTTACTGCGTAGGATTTCAATAATTCAGAAAGCATGAATTTTATAACATCATTTCCATATTTAAACCGTACCTTGTTCTTTCTCACTGTCCTATATCGTTGCATTTTTACTGATGTCGCTGTAGTCCATTTTGACGTCACGTAAGCGCGAGTTTCACCGTGTATTTTTCTATGCTTGGGTATAGACAAAAAATTTCACGGTTGGCTTAGTAGAAAAACAAAGCGAATGTCCATGAAGACTATAATTTTAGGAGTGCAGGATTGGGTTGGTCAAAACACTGGTTAGCGTTAACCGCTGGTTAAATCTCTTATCCAGTGGTTAACTTTTAACCATTGGTTAAATTCTGTTGCTCAAAATTTATCCACTGGTTAACTTTGCTATCCAGTGGTTAAATATTGGCTAAAGTTAGCCATTCCACATAGGTGGGTTAAGTCTCTTAACCAGTGGATAAATATGACTAACAAATTATTATTTGTTGTAAATTTTGGGGATAACAAAAGAAACAAAGGCTTATAGATATTGTAACCAAGAATTTAATGTTGATGATTACTTAAAAAGACATACATGTATGCAGTAATTTATAAGTCAAATTGAAGTGGTTTTGTAGCAATATTAGGCAGGGATAACAACACTGTCAGGGATATGATAGGTTTTTATGTCTTCATCGTCAGTTGAAATGTTTTAAATGGGTTCTTTCAAGGATTAATTTGTTGCCATTGAAAAGGATCTTATCAAGCGGCCTTCCCGTGATGAAAAATAAATAATATACAATTATTGCTGTTTTTTGAGGTCAATACAATGATTTAGCCATCTGAGGAGTACAATATTCACCGAGCCCGAAGGGCGAGGTGAATATTGTACTTCGAAGATGGCTAAATCATTGTATTGACCGAAAAAACCAGCAATAATTGTTTTATTATATGATTCACTGATAAAATGATACAGATCATTACTTGTTAACTTGCATTTACTTAAAGACGTACAACACACTGGGGGAGATAACTCTTGCGATTTCAATTGAACGTTTGACGTGACGTCAAATTTAACGTCAAAAATAAAGCGTCAAAACGACGAGTATAACGATCCCGATGTATATCAATCATGAAAAAAAATTGGGATATGGGGCTTGGCTGTGATTGTGCGTACCATACTCAATCAACAAGTTTTTTTTTTAATTAACCCGATTAAACTCCGTAAAAAGCAAAACATAAAATACCATCCCTTAATGTTTATTTCATTTCATTTCATATACAATAAAGTGTATTTTTGATCAAAGCGCAGCATTTTTTTTTATTCTGAAAATTTTATTTTATATTGCCGAAATTCTCATTATGTACAATTGGCTATATAACATTCCGATTAATGGTCTTCATTACAATTTGTGCATTTACGATATAAATATTGTTTTTCTTCTTTAATTAAATAAAACAATAAATAAACAAAGAACCTTTTTACAATGTAAAATCGATGATTCTTCTCAGACCCTTACTGATCAAAGAGGAACAACTCTGAAAATGTAGGAGATGTTTATTTTCCTCCCTTTATTCACGGTTTTCCACAGAATCAGATACATTTACAGCAAGACCTGATAAATCCGAGAATTGAATACTATAGACCTCATATACACAATGTAAGTATAGAATTGAAAAGAATTGTTCACTTGTACTGAAATTATCTGCATTTCTGAATATCCTATTGCAGCAAATCGTTTGACTTTCTGTCAACAATGTCGGTTCGCATTTCCTCGAACCAAAACAAAACGTAGCCTATAAGATTTTAAAAAATATCAAAGTGCGATTTGATATGAATTGAAATAGATGAAGAGTTTAATGTTTGATATTTTGAAGTTAATGTGGACGAATACGGAATTTTCATTTTAACTTTAGAAGTGACGACATTGAAAGAAATGCGTACAATATCATGAGGGGTGTACATCTATGCAAATGTTGATGTATCCCCACGGCCACATACTGTCTCGTTTGAAATAATGACATTAAAGAAACTACAATTATTCCATTTATATCAACGGAGAGTTGAACATACACCATTTTTTAATGAATAAAATTAAAGAAATAAAATTAAAAATCAACATATTCAAGTTCAGCAAAACTTGAATTCGTATCCAGGTTTCATGTGATATGGAACGCATAACGCATACATATATGGACTAAACACTAAAATCCTTCAGTAATTTTTCCTGATACATATTAAAAGAGTAGTCAATATTTATTATGCATTCATGAATTTAAAAACTAATGCATACCTCCGGGATTCAAATGACGAAATACCAGTATATTTGCACTGTAAACGACGTTTCGCCAAACGCTAATGGTCTGCGACGCAAAAAAGGAAGGGGTGGGGGGTGATAGGGGTATTCAAAAATTGCCTAAAAATCTACATTTAAATACGCTTTACATATGACAACTTTTAAATTTGTAAGTTAATATATTTCTGAAGCAAAGGCAATATTCCAATTTAATTTTTTTTAATGTGTATTTGTAGATTCATATAACAAAGTGATCGACCCCCGTCTGAAAGACGCGCGGGAACGTGATTTATTGAGAAAGGGGGAGGGGGTAATTTTCCGCTATTAAATCAAAACTGGTCGTACAAAAATTATACAAAAAATTATGAAGATTATTTTCACTACCAGCTACCTAAAGAAAGTTTTTTACTAAAATTAAACGACAGGTTTTTTCACAAAAAAATTTTGAATGTGAAAAATACGCAATTTTCAAGGCTTAGATAATTCATAGTTTTTCAGTTTAAGGTCTTTAAAAATAATTTTAATGATATGTATATCAAAAAGATGACTATGTTTTTGTGTTAAATGGTTAAAGGAATAAGCCAATGAAATTTGATATTTATATCTAACCTGGCTTTTTTGAAAATCAAGGTTTAAGTAGTTCATTGATTAAAAATTTTCTCTCCTTGTAAACAACTAAAGGGGGGTAACTTTTGGAAGTTCCTGTCCAAAAACCACTCGAACGATTTTGTCCAAAATGTGCATATATGCAGTAGATATATTCATGTACTAAATATACAAAAATAACGAAAATTAAACGACAGGATTTTTTTTGGGTAGGTGTGTTGTACATCCTTAAGTCCTAGCCAAATACAACAGAGAAACAGAATTAAAATGTGAATAGACCTTACCAGTCGTATCAATTTCAAATTATTGTTTTTTTTCTTAATCAATTTTAGTTGCCATGAAAAAAATAATATAATGTCAGTCTTTTTATAGGATATATTTTGAAAGAAAGGAGTATTATCAGAGAAAACTGACTGCCAAAAAGTAAAAAAAAAAACATGTTGTTCAGTAAAAGTGTTGGGGGGGGGGTCCCTGCATCCCCTCTTACCACCCTCACCCTAAAATAAATATTCGCTTATGTTTTTTTTCACATGAAAAAAAAAAATTACAGTCGTTTAAATAGCTTTCCAAAACAATTTGTATCAATTTGGAATTTCCCAATCTATTTTTAGATCAATGTAGAGGAAATAAATCCTTGTATTGACCTGGAACGTCATGTGCAGGTCAATACAACGTTTAGTATTTTTCTAACATAGTTGGATCTCAGCCAATCAGAGAGATGGACATTATTCAATCATATAATAATAATTATTATAGGTATATTTTAAATGAAAATTATAAATGAATAAAATTGGTCATTTGCATATAGGTCTAATAATATTGATATAAATAAATTGTTACTTTGGTTCCCATACATCAATATTTAAAATCAATTGATAATTGATACCACCCCTCCCCACACATACACTCCTGTACCCCCTTTTTTAAATATCTTGCATTATGTATTTGTTTTGTATTTCAAAATAATAATTATTAGTTATCATTACCTTGTCGATATTTTTATCTACCCATTTTATTAAACCACCTTTCTTGTTTACTGCTGCATTAAATAAAATGTGTACAATTTCCTTTGATTTTATTATTATTTTATTATCATTTTGGCAAGGTGTCGTTGAGATAAAGTGAATAAAAATATTTATTCAAAATTAATCTAGCATTATAAATTTTAAATATCTATCCATAGGCATTGGGATTTTTTTTTAAAGATAGACTTTATATAGGCATTGAAAATTGGGGTTACCTTTTTTTAATTTGTTGTTTTTTTTAATTTGTTGCTTTAGCCCCCCCCCCCCCCCCCTTTCCAACCCAAATTCAATTAGCCACTCCGATGCACATGCTATCGATATCCACATAGATTTTTTTTTTCTAATTTCTACATAAATTGATGCTAATATTAAAAGGTTCCATTTTCAGTAGCAATGTCAAGAACAGTACGTCAGCCGACAACGTCCATCATGCATGAACGCTTTTAATTCAATGTCTAGGGGATAAACACTTAAAACAAAGCCTCAAAAAACGGCAACACCTTTAATCAACGTCCATGGAAGTTCTATTTTTCTTAAATTTCTTTTATAAAAACCAGTAACTAAATGTATTTTCCACCAGCCTGTGTCAATAATATACGTGTTTAAGATAGAGTGATCCCGTAATTTTCACAAAACTTATGACTTGACCGATATTTGACGTTGTCTAACAACTTCTAGATGAACAATAAATCATCAACTAATAAACTAAATATCCAGTAAAGTCAGTAAAACTCTCATACAAAGGTTTATAAAAGATCAAGAATTCGTAATAATGACATAATTTTCGTTTTATATATCACCTAGGGCGGTTTTATTCTCATTTCACGTATTTCGAATTAAAATGATTAATGAACGCGTTAATGTCTCCCCCGCATTTCCAAACAACCGTTTCTATGGCAACTGCCATAGAGTTACTATCATAGATATTTAAAATGCATGTTTTTTAATTAAAAATATTTAACAAGTGTCTATATTCTCATTAGTAATTTTCAACCAATTTCACTTAAATAAAATATGGAGAAATTCCACGAACTTTTGGATCAACCCTCATATATGTTCGTTCAAAGTAGATAATATCAAATAAAAGCTAATTCTAAACACGATTCGACAGTTACTACTGATTTGCTGAACTTCATTTTGTTATAAATTTAAAATTTCTATACCTTAGCAAAAACAAGGCACGAGCCTTGTTTACATTAAGAAGAACTTGAAATTCTGTATCTTGTTTGTTAATCAACAAATGATGTTCAAGTTTTTGCTATTCAATAGATAATGCCTTAGGTATGAATTGTAAACATTAAGATTATTTTTAAAATAATCAGTTGAAACTGTGTCCAGGCCCCATTAAGGACGATATGTTCCTCAAATATCTGTTTTGTAAGGGATGAGTGCACTTAAATACGTTATTTGAAACCTTTTGGCTACCCATTTTAAGCTCTACATGACACTATATCGCTTAATTAATCTAAGATTATTGTGCAAGCATATGCTTTTGGTATTTATGCCTTGAAATTTTTGTCACATATATTTATATAATTACAGACAATGTAATTAAAAAGAACATGTATGAGCCTTAAGGTAGTCCGATCCTCAGGTTTATAAAATTAGCAGTCAAGTAAACAAAAATACTCATAAAAGTATCTTTGAATCCATAAAGTTATGTTAATTTATCCACAGTATTTCTTTAACGTTAAAAATAAAAGTTAATCATATCATATAGGGAAAATTGTCAAATATCCAATATTTTAGCAGGAAAAAAAAAAACGAATTGGAATATCAGCAATGCATTTTCTAGCAAAAGAGAAAGCATTTAGTTTAAAAGCAATCAAATATATTGAATTATTAAAGAACCAATTGTACAGGAGCACCAAAGGCCAAGAAACATTTTTTTTATCTGTCCTGGAAAAAGTTAATTACAATTTTGCAATAAAAATTTCTGACATCAAAATCGCAGCTCATATTGCGTTAAATAGTCTATATTCAAAAAAGACAATGAAGTTCATATTCGAATTCTGGTGCAACAGATCTAAACAGATCTTACAAATCATAAGCTTGCTAAACCGCCATACAGTTTTTATCTTAAACTTCCACACCCCTGCTTACATAATTGTTATTTAAGGACAGATGATACGTTCTCTAAAAATATACTTAAAGCCGCTTAATCCGAAACAGGCACATACTCAGTATTATCTTACACAATAAAAGTACGTCATTACATAGATAATATATAAAAATTGATTATAAGATTGATTTAATAGTTTACTACAACAATCCTTACATGGAAAACATAGATCAAAAACCTTACTGACAAACAGAAGTTCCTGACGGGAAGTTAAGATCTGTTGTGAAGTCACCTTTGAAAAAAAAAAATTATCGGTTATATCTAATTATAAAGATAATTCAAACCCGAGTATTTTTTCCATTAAGTCATAATATGTCTTTTAATAATTAAGAAATTAATTGAATATAATTCAAAGTAATTTTTAAATTAATATGCATATTTAAAGAATAAAGGAAAATCAGATATTTTTAAAGATTTTTTAAGGCAGTTTAGTAACGAAGGCTAAAATATTGTCTGTGTACAGGTACTTTCTTGTGAAAAAAAAAAATGCTCGGGTTTGTTCTTCATGACAAAAACATGTAAGCGATAAATTTAATTTTTCGAAGGTGATTTCACGCGATATCAACATAGGATTATTTTTTGTGTGACCTAACAAAAATTATTTTTTTTAACTTTTGAATTTTGATATCTTTTAAGAGAAAAAGACTTAAGGGATATAATTTGACAAAAGTTGAAACAATTTATGGACAATTATTTTTCAAGAAGAAAAACGAATATATTTTTTCGCGATTAGAATCGGACCTAGCGGCTTTAAGAATATGTTTCCAAGGTTTTATCGTTGAAATATTGTTATTTGAAAAAATTTAATTCACGAAAAGCGTGGTACCTTTTCAAGCATTTGTGCAAGATAACTGAGGATTGTGTTTCCTACAAAATCCTTTTGGAAATCCTTTTGGAAAAACCTTAATTTGTCAATATATCATTTTTAGTATTTCTATTCTTAAAGACAGTTAGAGACTGGTTAACAAATCAGAGGATAATTCAAATTTTGAATATTTGGCATTCAGTGCAGAAAGGATGAGTGCACTTAAGCTGTGACAGTTGGATCCCGATGTTTTGCGCAAAATAAAATTCCAAAATTCATTAAGTTTATGTTTTATAGATATTAAACAATATCTTAAGAGCAGTTTGTGGTATAATATATTGCATGAACGTATTAAATAATGCCGAGCATCACTAGCCTTTGAGAAGGGGGTCTAACAGTTTTGTCACATTTCTATTGTTATTCATACGCATACCAGTTTTCAACGACATTGTTTACATTGAACCCCAACTTGGCCATTGGTCTCATTTGCACAGAATGTGTATTTTAATTTAAACTTATACATTTCCAAACGACAATGTTGACCAAGTTGCGGCTCATGTCCCCAAACTACGCTCGAAATAGCTTCTAAATTAACAGGTCCCCGAGTGTCAACGATTGATATTATAATCACGTTACTCACGTGACATTCCACTGTTCGATACGCTAACGCTTTCATTGAACATTTCATTGTGTTTGTTATTGGAAGTTTCTATTGTGCTTCTATCGTACTTCCAGCCTCAAACTACGGAAGATTTTTGCACAAATAGGGTTTGAAGATTATATGTCTCTTATTTCACCTTGTATTTTTCGTTAGGGGTGCTTTGAAAGAATTCTGGTATTGACAGTGTGGTTAGTAAATATAGGCGTGTGTCGCCTCCGTATTATGGTTTGTAGAGCGACTTGTGTTAATGTACCGACAATTCAAAGTACTTACAAAGTGCTTACAAGGTGCTTAATATCAATCGGTATCAGGAAACCGTAACTGAATGCAATGGGCAACTAAAATATCAACCATATGAAATACAAGGTTGCAAATATGTTTTTCACGATCAATCTGTAATAACATAATGATTTGGAATACTGGTGCGGGTCGGGGGGGGGGGGGGGGGGGGCAATCTAACATTTTTATCCCAGGCATTTGACTGGATATCAAACTTTGCTTTTTAGCGCAAGTACAAGGTTTAGAACGTCTGTATGCTAAGTCTTATAATTATTTGTATTTTTCAGGTTTTGCAGATTTATCAACTGGATATGGCTACAGCGTCACCGAATTCTCTAATGAACAAGAAAAGAGCCAACTTTGTTCGCATTTCTGGCATTGTTAGGTTATATGCTCGAATCCTACAAGATATTCTATATGTAGAACAACCGAACCCAAAAATGTTGAAGAATACCATTCTTTCAAGTGCTGAATTAAGGGAAAGATTATACAAAAAAGAAAATGAAGATATCATTGACAGTTTTTCCTCTCTTGGAAATTATGAGAAATGTGATATTACGCTTTCATATTCCATTATAAGAAATGTCTGCATTCAAATAAAACCCACACAAAAATGGGGTATTAAAATGTTACCACCTGACCTGGACATGACTGTTGGAGATGATATAGAGAGAATTAGAATAACGAGAAATAGTGTATTTGCACATAATATCTCAATGGAAATTCGAAAACAAAACTATAAAGAATTTCTCAAAATTGCAAAGGGCATTTGTTCTAGATTAAAACGATTTTCTCAAGGAAGAGATTACGTGGAAGAATTGAGAGAAATAGAGGAGTCCAGAGTGGATAACGTGCAAGTGCAAGAGCTAAAAAAGAGTCTTGAAGCTCGTATGGATGTTGTGAAAAAAGATATCAAAGATATCAAGGCTAGACTCCAGCCTGCGAATCGTGAGTAAATCCAACCTTTATTGCAACAGTCTATTTTTGCATCTTTGCTAAGTTTTAAACCGATACTCGTAGTAAAATGAATATAATTATGTTGCATATAATGAAGGTGCTTAAATGCCATAATCGGACCTGAACTCCGATAAATATAGCATTCAGAAGAGTCAGAATCCAATGCAATATTATCACAGGCACTTTTTTCGGAAATAAATTTAACCCATAGTACTACTAATAATAAGAGCTATTATTATACTATGGGTTAAAATTTATTTTCGAAACAAGTGCCTGTGAATATTATGAATAATTTAAGGATAAATAAAACTACCTTTTTCTTTTCAAACTTCAAAAATAACTGTTCAAATGGTACATCACTCACTAAAGAAGTAAAAGCAGTTTTTGCGTAGTTAACTCTTTCACCAAGGCTTTGGTGAAAAGTTGAGAAAATGTAACTTTAGACTTCGTGTAATATAAATCAATTTGTCTACATTTTTAAAATCTGAATTTACAATGTTATTTTACTATGAAATAAAAATATAATAAATCTGACAGTGTCTATTTACTTTAGTAAATATATACAGGGATATCAACGATTCAAAATTGTTCAAGGCATCATCCTGGGGCAAAGGGCGTATTCTCAATGTCACTTCGAAGTTGATCCAAATTATCGCTTTATTAAAACGTTCGTACTATGTTCACTATAAGAACTAGGATTGTAAAATCAAGTCAGTTGATGCATCTTGGGGCGTTATAATAATCATGTTACCTCCAAAGTAAGTCACAGTGACCTACATTTTGAATTTGTCATGCATTCTTTTTCAAATCGATTTAAAGGTATGTTTTTGACACTTTAAGGGCTATGATCATTCCACTTTGTAAGTAGGTGCATCTTTTATACTTGAAAATATTTAAATTGAAAGGATTAATTTGGGATAATGAAAAGAGAGACCAATAGTCTGGGATTGTTTTAGGCGTAAAAAATTTATTAATTTACTTTCTGGTCGATAACTTTACGCATGCACACTTCATACTTAGTTTTAGTTCCTGTGATAGCACGTATCTTATGTAAGATATGAGGACAAGATTTCAAAGATAATTATTATGCAGCAAAATATAACATTTTGAGTACGTTATCAAAATGCTTTTTATGGAAAATGTCTTTCATTTTAATGGCAATTATATCCAGTCTTTATTGCTCATTTAAAATTTCCTTTTTAATTAATGTAAGACACGCATATTGTATGTACAAAATGTTGATAAAAATACCAAAGTAATGTCCCGTTCCATTAAAGGTTAATTAATTTTTGTTGTTTCGATCACAAGTTTTGCTTCTTGTTGGTTTTTAAAAAAAATCATTTTATAAACTGAATGATTTTTTTAACTCACCTAAGCCAGAGTATTCCCATGTAATGCTTCAGCTGCCTATGGTCGCCACAAGTCTTACATGGAAATACATGTGGGAAGGACTTTGAAATCTTGTCATGAACAGAAAACCATGATTTTTCAGGTATTAATAAAAGCATCTTCAGGTAATGTAGCTTTCAGTATTCGCAAAATTTATCTGCAGGGGTAGAGGGGGACAATGGGCGATTAAGATTTTGCATAGTAATATGTAGGGGAAACCCATAAAAAAACTTCACAAAATAGCAAAGGAATGAATAGTTAATTTCATGTGTAAAAACATCCTTAGGTAGCGATCGAAGATTCAAGTTAGTTTAAATTATGAAACCTCAAGAATAGGTTGGGACCAAAACTGGCACCCAAAATTTAATGTTGGGATAAGAAAAAATATTTCAAAGCCATGATTACTCAGTAGTTTTATTTACATGGATGTATCCTCGGGTAGCGTGGATTCAAGATCATAGAATGGCTCTCTTGTCCTATGAGTCTGTTGTTGATTTAGTGGATAGTTAAATTGGTTTGCAGTTTAAGAAAAAAAGAAAGAAAAAGAGATTAAAAATGTCAGAATATAGGTATCATTTTTGTTACTTTGCTCTATTTTTCATAAGATTTCGTTAATTAACAAAAACATAAGAATTATCCTTTCTTGATTTTGATTATGTACTAAATTTGACGTACACGTTTTAGCAAGTTCAAACAACTTTCATTTTTTTTTAGCTGAGAAAGAGGAAGAAAACGTTATCTTTAGAGGACCGGAAATTGTTTGTTTTACAATAAAAGGAGAACAAGTCATTAGAGGAAAAGGTATAGTAATTTGCATCAATATCGGTATATAATTCAGCCATGGTTGATAAATGTGATCTTTAATTGCAATGGAATGCTCCGCCTTGCAGTGCCCTTGTTAGAGTTATATAATTATCTGCGAAATAATTTGCTTAGACGAAATATTAAAATACACTCAAGTAGAATAGAAAAGCCCGCCCAGGCAAAAGAAATAAAATTTGACAAAAATGAACATATACTAACAATGCAACATAAATATGTAGACATACAACATATCTATGTCAACATGCAAGTTAATTATATTGACATGCAAATTACCAATCTTATAAGAAAATATAATTCAAATATGGTTAAATTTACTTACTAACGCCTGTATCTGACATCGTAGATGCAAGTTGCAACATAATTATGTACACAAGCGACTTATTTATGTCAATTATGTAGACATGCAGCTTATTTATGTAAACATGCAAGAAGATTATGCCAACATGCGACTTATTTATGATAACATGCATGATAAATTATGTCAACATGCGACTTATTTATGCTAACATGCAAGATAATTAATTGATATGCAACTCATTATCTTGCATGATGATATTATCATCTTGTACATGTATATAAAATATAAGTTATAACATGTTAATTGACATAACTTAGTCGCATGTTGACATAAGAAGCAAGTTAACATAATAAATCTTGCATGTTGACATAAATATCTTGCATGTCTACAAAAATATTAGGCATGTTAAAATAAGCGAAACAAATCTTGCAGAATTATGTTGCATCTGGCATCAACGATGTCAGACACGGTCTTACATACGTGATTTTAACCATTATTAAAATCAGATTACTAGTATCTTCAAAGATTTGTAAATTGTATGTCAACATAATTATCTTGCATGTTGACATACTTTTCTTGCATGTTAACATAATTTATCTTGCATGTAGGGGTGGGGGAAATACGCCACCATATTCACCCATTTGATGATTATTTTAATATCACCTTGGCACATAATGTTTTACCTTGAAAGAAACCTCAACAATAGAAGTGTTTCACTTGTTTACATTTTTGTAAATGATTTTCAAACAAAACTATCTTTCCTAAGAGTGTGTACATCATGTACATATAAACATTCTTATGATAATAAAATGTTTATTTTAATTCGACAGATTGTGAAGAAAAACGTCATCTGATGTGTGATGTAGTGAAAAATATTTTGGAAAGATATACCGGAAGGACACCAGTTCGAATACAAGCTGTAGAAACTGATTTTAAACATTTTTTTCGCTATGAGAAAGAACATATCGAAACATTTAAGAGCATTACTGGTACTACATTCTTGGGTTTTCTGAAAAATAATCAAGAGAGATTTCATATCCAGCTTGATAACACACAATGGCTATGTAGTTTAGTACAAACATCTTCAGGGGAAAATATTTTGGGACAAAAGAAAGTCGACAATATACCGCAGATTAGTCAGACTGATGCTGTCAATGTAAATTTGACTGATGTAACACCAAAAGCACCTTTTCCAGTATATTCAAAACAGCATAGGAAAACAAAATCAAGGTTTTCAAGCAAAAATCTGAAACTAGCCCCAGATTACTGTGATGATAATAATTCTTTGGAAGAGGGTACAACAAAATCTGATCTGAATTCAAAATTGTATATGAGAGTAAAGGAAAGTAGTCCTGATGCTCGTTTTAAAGAGCCTGCAACAATTTCAAAGCAAAAACCATCTACGAATCTAAATAATTCACAACATAATTCACAAAGTATCTCTAAAAAAGTAGAATCATTTTTCGCCAGTGTGAATTATTTCAAAAAAGGTGCTTTTGTACTTGTAGTTGGGAAGGTCACAGTAATGAAAGAAATAGAGACATTAGCTTTTATACCATGGTTATGTGTTTATGATTTTGATACATCAAGTCGCAAAGATGGTCTGATGTCTATTCTTGAAAATCAACTGCATGGAGTCTATCCGTGCACCTGGAATGATGAACCCAGATTTTCGCATTATGTAACTCAGTGGTGCCTTATTCGTGGATCGGTCAGAGAACCTGATACATGTGTTAATGGAAAAGTTAATGACTGGAGCAAAATGATATCTAAAAAGCTGGAGAACAATCTAAAAAACCTTGATCAGTATGTCAAAGATCAAACATTCATAAAAGTTGTGGTGCTTTGGCCTGAATTGCCGGAAGATGCTTATTTCATTCAAAGGCTTTTGAGTAAAATGCATGAAATTATGGACCCATCACCAGAAGTGTATGTTCTCGACCTCAATGAGAAGCAAGACATATCAGCCGAAGAAAGCTTTCTTCTTAAACAAATAGATCCGACATTGACACTTAGATCATCACGAAGTGAGCTGTTCCACGCAATATGCCTGCATGTAAGCGGCGTTCAAAATCAGAAAAGTAATAGCTATATATTACCAACTTTCGATGGCTCAAATGATCCAGGAATCGATGAAAATACTTCTAATTATATGAAAGAGTTTTTGGATATCCTTTATATTGAAGACGTATCAGGATTAACTTACGAACCACACGATTTGCAGACAGAAGGTGAGGAATTTTTGAGAGGGGGTACTTTAAAATGGTCTGTTTACTACGCATGTGGTGATCCTGGGCTTTTCGATGTGAAACGTGATCAAATGGCTTCGATTATCAGACACATTGATGAAAAGTTTATAAAACATGCGACATCTGGTATAATAGAAATTTATCATTCGCCTGGTTCAGGAGCTACAACACTAGGAAGAAGAATCATTTGGGAATTGAGAACAAAAATACCATGTGTGCAATTAAAATCCAGTGCTTTGCTTAAACACTTCGATATTGCCGAAAACTTAAAAGTTCTTAGTGAAAAAACACAAATGCCGATTCTTATATTGTTAGAGGGCGTCGAAGCAGAAGTTCTCTACCTTTATAAGCTTTTAAAGATGCAAAGTGTCGTTCCAATTTTTCTTTACCTAAGGAGAGCATATCAAAATGTTGAAAGGAAGAAAAACATGATAGGCCAGTTTCATCTGAGGGAGCATGTTTCCATAAAGGAAGCTAATCAATTCATAGTGAGGTATCAGCCGTTTTGTGATACCGACGAAAAAATGGAAAATCTTCAAACCATGTTTGAAAATGTGAAAACGGGACATAGACATAATGTTTTTGAATTTGGGTTATCTACCTTTCTACATGAATTTAAAGGAATAGATTCATATGTCAAAGGGTATTTAAACTTTGAATCATGTGCTTCAACGACAGATAAGAAAATGAATTTGAATCCTATGCAAAGAATGCTTGGTTACCTTGCTTTGATATACTACTATGGACATACCTCAGTACCATGTCTCATTTTTTCCAATGTCCTTAAAAAGCCCAGCAACTTTATTCTTGAGTTTGAGGACCTTCCTTATGAGGTCCAGAAACTTGCTGTCGTCGACACCCAACATCAGCATAAACAGCATATCAGAATATGCCACCAGTTGATGGCAAAGGAAATTTTGGAACAAATTCTTACAAGAAAGTTTCTTCCAAGATATTCCTTTAGAAACAAACAGTTGAGTGAAACTGCTTGCAGAGAACTAAAGAAATTTGGGCTAGAATTTATATCCGAAATGGCCTCGAAGCAATGTTCAAATTATGACAAAAGGAGTATAATAATTGACACTTTCATCAAAATTTTTATACAGAGGAGTGATTTAGATGCGAATGATTGTGATAATTTTATGAAGAAAAAACCTAAATTTTCGAGGATTATAACAGATATTGAGAGGTACTCTTCGCCATCTGAGGGAATAGAGATTCTTCAAAAGTTAACACAACTATTCCCAGATAATGCCAGCTTCCATGCCCATCTTGGAAGAAAACATTCAATATGTTTTCCAGATGACGAAGATGTGGCAGAGGCTTGTTTTAAAAAGGCTCTCGATATATGCAAATATGACAATGGTAGAATCATAAAAGAAGACAACATGGATGAAAATGCCACTCTGCGAATGGTGCACCATATGTATGGAATGCATTTCTTTAAACGCATATGTCGGAGAACAAAAAATAGTCAAGAGTTTCCTTTTGTAGAGATAATAAACATGATTTTGGAGTATGCATACAAGGCATGCTCTCACTTTGAAATTTCTCGAGAATATTCTCACATTGGACATGAGGAGCTTTATGGATTAAGTGGAGAAATAGGTGTGCGTATAGAAGTGTGCAACTACATTAAAACACATTGTGGTAAAGAATCCTTAAATGTCAGGTCAAGGAAAACAGAGATAGATGACAAAATAAGGTTCATTAGAGAAAGTATGACATATGTTTTAGATCTCATTACCCACTCTTACAGCGTGGTTGAAGAAGCAGACTTCCCCAATGATATGGTGAACAATATTCGCACATATCGGGATTTATTTCAGGGAAATGTAGCAGAAATGATTTGTACAACTGGCGTAGCAGTTGATCACGATGAAAGAAGGCGCCGAGTAACAGCGATAAAGCGAAAATATGATGTTTTTGATATACTCTCGCTGAATAAAAAGGCAGATACAACGGATGTTCGAAGCATAGTTAGATTGCTTGAGGAAAATTTCCGTGATGTTGGCCATAAAGGGTTGTTAGCGAAAGGCTTATTTGAATCGGACTACAAAGACTGGATAAATGCAATAAGGTTAACTCAAAATGACATACCATACTCTTTGAATTCAGTAATGAACACTGTTAAAGATTGGTGTACACATTTAAATACACCAACATCAAAATTCTATCTTTTTATACTACATATGT
The DNA here is from genome assembly GCF_032062105.1 of Saccostrea cuccullata. Classification (NCBI taxonomy): domain Eukaryota; kingdom Metazoa; phylum Mollusca; class Bivalvia; order Ostreida; family Ostreidae; genus Saccostrea; species Saccostrea cuccullata. Next base: position 44,234 of record NW_026939250.1, on the reverse strand, counting down.
TAAAGTTGATGTCAGATCAACATCCACATGATCTCTATGCTGCTAGGGAACTGCGTGAAGAATTGAGAAAATTCACCAAACATTACTCTAATCCACGAAGCCCACGGGAATACCTAGGAAGGGGTAAAGATATAAAATGTTTAATTCCTGCAAGGTTTATGAAAAGAATCCCAGAAACAAATTTTAAGGAAGTCACCATCTGTAAAGGGGTTGCAATGACGCCTAGACTTTTGAAAGGGACAATAAAAGGGCAGAACACGAAGCCTCAAACAGGATTTATTGCACTCGAAGTTTGTAACGATTTAAATCAACTCGACATCTTTTTTGTTCCAATCCGTACACGAGAAAAATTGGTAGGCAAAAGTTACGAAGGGAGAAGAGTAGAATTTATTTTATCATTCAACATCAATGATGGATATGAAGCCTTCAATGTGAAACTTCTTCAAAGTTTGGCATGCCCTGAATGTAAACGGTCAATAGAGTTTACCTCTGATGATAACAAAATGAAATGTCAGTGTGGAAAAGAAATACGCAAACCAGAATGATTTGCTTCTCTTTTTTCATTATTGTTAACGCCTTTTTTCTTGTGCATGTACAGTACCCATTTTCTCTGAGAAACTGGTTTTGTATTCAAAGTATTACTTTAAAATTAATAATTGTTTTACTTGTGCTGTATATTTTGCTTTTCGAATGAGAATTTTCAGATCGTTTTTCTTATACTTGGTATTGATAAATATAAATGTAACACTTATATTGATGATATGCAAATATATATTGAACGAAACGCTTGGTATCAATATATTTTTTACGATGTGCTTGAAATGCCTTGACGATAGGTCTTAAGGTCTAGGCCCAAAGTTGGAGCTTTGTTTTTTATAGGGCAAATAATAGTAAAATCTTGAAACAGCAAGGTCAAGCAGACAAATTGTTTGCCTATCTATAATGAGAAGGTAGCCCTTTAGATTATTTCAAAAATCCATACGTCATGGAACCTAGGCAAATCTTATATGGACACCAGAATACATTTTTTTTTCAAATTTTCTAATAGAGCACCCATTCTAATACTTCTACAATAGTTGCCGTAGTTGTTTTGAGATGAAGATTTTCAAAATAGTTATATACGCATTGTGCTGTAATACTGCGATCTTTATATGGAGATTGTGGTATTTGTGATCTAAAGAAATGTTGAACTATGTATAGTAACTCAAGTTCTTCCATTTTGTTATCTTGCACTTCCTTGGCAAAATTTGCTTATTTTGATCCCTTGTCATTTTTTCAACAAGAATCCATACTTGTTCACATTATACATGTATCTCTTTAATTTGTCCTCCAATCAGTTGATTTAAAATATGGTACATGGCAACATATTTTACTTTTATTTCTGGTTGATTTTCCTTAAAAACAGAAATGTTCCCACAATCAAAGAAATCTATTTGCACAAGCAAGCTCTTATATAGTCATTTTATGAACATGAGAGACAAAACAAAATTATGAAGAGGTGAAAGACATCACAAAATCTTTTTGTGATGAACATCATTATAAATTTGAAGCAGTTTATTATGAATTGGGAAGTGGATATATTCTGACATTTCTGGTTGAAGTGTTTCAAGCTTTTTAAATTAGTTTTGCACTTTAGAAAAAAAACCTTCATGTGTGAGCTATGTACTTATTGCTGATTTTGTTCGTGCATGTATATTCCATAAAGCAAAAAGAGAATTATTTTATATTATCATTATTATGAAATTTATTTAAACATTTGATTATTCATATTTATTAATAACCACTGTCTCTAATGAAGCATAATATATTAATATTATGTACATTAAAGAAAATATTAATTGCATGCAAATAAAAGCGTCATAATTTCATAAATATTGTGAATTCTCTGAAAGGCTATGCTAAGTGATGGACCAAATATAAAAAAAAGACCTTAGCACTTGGTCGGAATGAATATAGAGTATCAGATGTTGAAATCTCACAATAAGCAATTGAAGTGCCAGTATGAAAACCCTGTATCCTTCTTTCTTCCACAATGTAGAAGTGAAAAAAAGAATTCCAGTCATGTAGATTTTACAAGACCAGTATGTACTGGTCCCGGCTGAAAAAGCAGGTAACAAGAACTTTATTTTTGCAAGACTTCATTATTTGAATTGTATTTTTGTACCAAGATTAAATTCTGCAAATAAATTTATGAATATAATTTACCAAACCTATACTGGATTCCAAAACTCAAAAAAAAAAAAATCCTCACTAACATATATATAGCGGGTTTCAGTAAATGGTCTACTGAACCGCACTTTCTTTACTTCTCACTAATAAAAATATTTACTGCAGTGAAGTAGAAACTTCAGGAGTACTGGTCAAATGGTATACTAGTATTAATATTCAGGAGTTACTGAGTTAGTGTAAATCAGATGTAGATACCATCTCAATTACTCCAAGTAACTTTCAGAAAATTTGAAATCATCAAATTTTACTGAAATCAGTAACATCAATTAAAAACATACAACTCTTGTGGTGTACTGCGATTTTCAAACTATCGTGTGAATTAAAGTAACTGATACTAATTAATACCAGTAAACCACAATGTGTGACACATCTGTTTTACATTTTACTAGATAGGACATTAAGCTAACAAAATTTTATAAGACTGTTAATGTGATGACTTCCAACTTTTCAGTTGTCAACTAACTCAACTTCCCTTTCTTATGTAGCAATGTACCCTTATAACCTGCATAAGGGTTTATATCTCAAAGTTGATTCATGCACAAAAGTTTGATCAATTTTTAAACAAGTTAAGCTATTGACCAGCAAATGCAACAATGTAATGAAACAAACTTTTTGCTCTGCTGAGATAAATAAGAAACAGGTGGTTATTTAGTTTTGTTTAATCCAATTTACTTTTTAAGCTTAACACATTACTGTTATATAATACAATTTTGGATACATTTCTGATTTAAATTTTAAAATTTTCCTAAAAAGTTATAATATACACAGGGTGAGGTTCATGCAATAACAGATTAAATTAACAATATCAAAATATTATTTGAAATCTCAGTCAAAATAAAATCTTTAACTATTGTTATAACAAAATACTAATAAATCAAGAAATCCAAAACATAATTTATATAATGGGAACAACACAAAAAATAATAAAAATTTCATCAAGAATGAAAACAAATCATAACAGTGCATTCTCTCCTTAAATTTCAGTACATGTATCTCCTTGAATGTAAAACTTTACAATATCATATAAATCTCTAAATAAAATTCAATTTTTGTCCTCCTAATTGAAAAGTTGCTTGTTAAGCCTATTTATCTAGGTTTTTGAGAAAACAAGGAAAATCGAAGTCTATATTTCAGAACAGTCTGATGAGAATTCCACAGAAACACGACATACACAACAGAGGTTAGAGATAAATACAAACAAATATTGGAAAAACAGATGGCCTTAAAGAAGGCTAGCGGGGGCCTAGAGGGAGGTAAACACAGGCAGCCACACCTCAAACCCCCGGACCCCATTTCCTAGATGATAGGGCGGGTAAAGTGGGAGTAGGTCAGATTGTAGTTCTTGAAGGTACAGAACTGGTGGTCGGCCCTGGAGTAACCGGGGACATAGTCCTTGTCCTCCAACTGTTTGTGACTGTCCTTAGCCATAGACTCCTGAAAGATATGGCAGTGATATTTAATGTAGGAGAAAATCAAATATGGACCCTTATAGATACATATTACAGTAAAACTTTAAAGAACTGTATAGGATGGAGAATTTTGCTTTGCTATAAGCCTAATTCGTTATATCCATTAAGAATACAATACATTTTAAAGTCATGGGAAATGAAAATAACTCTGCAGTAAGCTAGTTCATTACAAGTGTGTTTTACTGTATATACCAAACATGACCTAAAATATTTATGATAATTGGCACATTTATCTTTAAAGAGACTGCCTATAGAACACTTTCTGCTCATGAAAAATTAATTGAAATGCTCTGCGGCCAACATTGTGTATAGTTTTTACCTTGTTTGCAAACACAGTCATCAGGAACTTGCCAGGCTTGAACGTGTCCAGAACCTTCTTCATCAGCTCCATGTAGTTCTCCTACAAATTAACCAGACATCTTCACTTTGGCGATTAAATATAAAACTTAAATTTAATTTTGCTTTTTAAGGGTTTTTTTGTGTGTTTTTTGGCTTTTACATAGTTTAGAAATAAATTAAACAAAAATACATAGGGGTAAATGATAGATTTTCACAGCAATATTATTTACTTGTTAAAAGTCAATTCCAGTAAACTGATTCACTGACCTTATGCCTAGTAAGTATACAAAAAGGAACATTTTAATTGATGAGTTTTAAAGAATACAGAGTATTCTTACCTGTGGAACATTGCTTTCAAAGCTGACATAAGAACAATGAGGCTCTGGGGTCACATGGATAGTTATGTAGTAACCCTGTAAAAAGTTACGTTAGTCCATTACGACCATTAGACAACTCAATTACATACCAAGTTAATTATAAATAACAATTCAAAGACAATCATGCTGGTCAATCTAAAATAGAGTTTTATTTAAATATTTTAATGCTTTTTTAGCAATAAAGTAAAACTTGTCTACAGGGTTTTAAACTAACTTGTAATCTTTGATCGCCATGTGGGCTACTAAACCTTGCAATTCTGGGGCATATACCAAATTATCACACCTTCTGTTGAATAAATATACAATGTACAACAACCCCATTTTTCGTTATTTTGTTTTTATCATATGACTCGTGTTTCTTTTCTATCCGTAGAAACATTGTGCATGACTTATCTTAATTTCAAATTGTCCTCTTTTGTTTAAAAAGATTGAAATGGTTATTAAACGTCATATATTCAAGCACATTACTTTTTGGTTTGTTGGGCTCATTGACGACAGACAATCACTCAGACGCTTTATGTTTAAGTACTTAAAATATAAAGCACTTTACTGATTACGAAAATTTAATTCAATGTGGGCTAAACAAGGAATATTGGTCGCAAATGGCGAGTGGGCGACTGTTAATTTCAAACCCTGGTCTAAATTGAATTACCTGTATCAATACATATACCACTGTTTCATAGAATTTGACCAGATTAGTCATGAATTTGGAAGAGACAACTTAATTTGAATTTAATTCAATGAAAAAGGACTTGAAAGTTAAAGCAAAAAGACCTACCCCTGGCAGCAGGCCATTCATGGAGTAACCACAGGGATCAAACAGGAAGTCGTCAATTTGGGCACCAGGAATGATGTCACAGATTCCAGATTTCTGAAAAATCAGAGCAAGAGCTTCTCAGATACTGGCAAAACTCAACAGGTGATGTCTTCCAGGTAGACAAGTTAAAATTTACAATATACTCAACCATTCAACAAATGTATACCACTGGCACAAATGCACGGTATATCTAGTTTTTTAAGGAGAATGCCAACTTCAAAATATCAAAGCCCTATCTGATGAACAGTGAAAGTTTGTTTGATTTATTCATTTATTAATTCATTCATTTTCATATCATAAATATGTACATATACATGTAAATATCATTTTCATATCTATATATATTCGAAAATGCAGTTATCTTAAAGAAGCTATGAGTATATATAGAATTTATTATGTATTATTATTTTATATGTTTTGCTTTTATTTGTTATTGGGTGTTTTAGGCTACTTTTTAAGACAGCCTTTAATAAAAAAAAAATAATAAAGCAATGGCATCAAAGCATGAAAAAGATTACAGTATGTTATATTGTATCCATGTACATGTACTTCACAAACAAAAAATACTTACTTTGGTTGCCTCTGGTCCATCCTTGCACATTTTCTTGGTGAAAATTTTCATTGTTTCAGGACACATTTCCCACATTAGAAGGTGACACAGTTAAGGAAGAAGAAAGAAACATTGTGGATGAAGTGTACCTATACAATATTATCTTGACAGCAACAAAAAAACAGTCAAAACTGGATATATCAAAGTCAGGATAGTTAAAATAAACTTGAAATGAACGAGATAAATTGTATGAGATGTTGATGTGAAAGCTCCCATTTTTTAAACAAGACAGGAATTTACCACATGCACACAATATTTAATTAATACATGTACAAGTGTACATGTATTCTGAATTTTAAATAGAAAACTATTGGGATTCAACTTTCAACTGCATGTCACATATAAAATTATTGTGTTTTAAATGCGAGAACACAACTTAAAACAAAAATTTCTTAAATCTTAAAATTTAATATGAACCATTACACTTTATGTTTATGCCTATGTAATAAAGGATATTTCTACAGTTTGATCAGGTTCCATAACTCCTACTGCATCCATGGTGTACAGGTGCCTGTAAAATGAGAATAAAATTTGAAATACAAGTTAGATGGTTTAACAAACATTTACCTTTACTTTTTGAATTATTTTTTTCTGATATTTTTTTTTTCATTCAAACTATAATTCCATATCATTTAAAATCTTTTCAAACTAATTTTAGCTCTAAACTTTAATTTTCAAAAAGAATAAAAGTCATTACATGAAATTATCATATATGTGCTTATCAAAATATAAAATTTTATCTATATATGTAAGTGCAAATAGATTAACTGTGTCTATGAATTAAAAAAAGATGAGAGATTACAACCTTGGCTACCACAAAACGTGTCTGGCTGATATATAGCTTATCTGAACCCCAGTCATGTGACTAGATCATGTGACCCTCAAAGGTCAAATGGAGCAGAGGTCAAATTTTGAAAATTTTCAGTCTGAAAATGGAGACTGGGTTTATGAATAAAGCTTTACGTTCAAACCAGTGCATTTTGTAATAACCGTGCTGAATCTGAACACGCTCAGAGGTGCGACAGGGGTTGTTGCCCTTGACAGTCTTCCATGCACCTATAGTCATAAGGAACAAAGAAATAAAAAATTTCTTTGTTTTACTATGAAGAAATCAAAATAAATCAAACACGAAATTGTCTCACATATTCATGATTAAGTAAAATGTTATATATATGAAGTTGATATTTCTTCCCTCTTGTTTGCTGCTATATAACTGATTCATAGTTAAATTAATAATTCAATCACGATTCTAGAATATAACAAAATGAGTTAACTAAAAAACAAAGTTTTCATTTTCTTTTTATTAGCTAAGAGTGTTAGAAAAGAAGCAAAGTATGAACAATTTTCTGTTTACTTTTAAACTTTCTGCTTAAGAGTAAGAAAAAAAAAACATTTCAAAAGTGAAGAATAAACACTGCTATAATATACTCCCATATTGTTGTGATGCTTTATATTTTGTTGTTTTTTTTGTTTTTTTTTTTTCTAGTTATCTGATTTACATTAATATAGTTATTTAAAATGTTTGAAATTCTAACTAGTGAACTAATGCAAAGATAAAATCTTCCTCATCGTATCAAACTTACCAGCAATCTTTATTTACTCTTCCTAGTGTATAAGCAGCCCCATCTGTAAACAACAAAGTTAAATTGAATACATAAAATAATCTCTTTCTTTTTTATAACATGAAAACATACTATAATATACACTACATTGAGGATCTATGAATTGTTATAACATAGATTAATAGTACCATAATGTTTGAATTGAATGGGATTATTATACTTTATAAAGAACAAATTAAAAATCACATGAGATTACCAATGGTATTTTATAGTTTTTTTCCTATGAGTACTGCTTAGATGATTTAATCTATATGTCTAAAAAAACTGTGATCTAGACAATTAAGTACACATGTTAATGTATTACACAATGATACCAGTCTGGTAATCCTTACTTTTGAACAACTTATCCAGATGACAAACTTCCTCTTCAAAGTTCTGGTGAATTGTGTGCTGCTGCTCAGGCTTAGAGAACTTCTTCCTTGAGTAGAAAACATCCTGCAATGTATGAAAGAAACTGACTGTCTCACGGCCAAATTATGTAGGGGGTGGGAGTTTGGTCAATTACTTAGAATTAGAATTTTAAAAGTCAAATTAACAAACACTTTAAGATAACACACAAGAACTACTTTAAACTAACTTTTAATAGCGTGCGAGAAATATCTGCGAGTTTAGCAACATACTTTAACTCGTGAAAATTAATTGCTGCAAACCACGTTTTTTGCTTTGTATTTGTAGTGAATGTTTCGTCAGTCATGAAATATAATTGTTGTGGATCGATTTAAGATGAAGCAAATAAAAGATGGTTTACAGTGAGTATTTAAGTAATTACCATAAAGGCAACCATCTCCTCTTTTTCCTGTTTTTTAAAAATAATTTTTATGTTTTAGACCTTGATTTTCCCTTCTAGGAAAAAAAGACAATTTTAATCTGTGACCCAAGACACAGATTTAAATATTTAGAATTCGAGGGAATGTATGACCTTTGAGATCCTTTTCCTTTCAAATACATGAATCTTAAGGGAAAATACATGTAAAACTTACAAGGACTTTAGTGAATCCACACTGTTCCTTGACTAAATCTATGAGGGGCTCCACAGCCAACAGCAAGGTGGTACGGCCACACGTCTTCAGGATGAAACGGGACTTGGTCACAAACATACTGCTCTCACTAAAATAAATAATCATACAACTTTAGAATTCATGGAGATTTTAAAATAATTCAATGCATCTTTTATAATATTGGATTAATCGGTGATTTATATAGTGAGTGACGGCTGGGGCAAACATCCCTCTTGATTTGATAGCGACATTTTATTCATCTATGATTAAGTTTGAATAAATTAAACAAATGTACATTGATATATGTCTAAAATTGTTTCTAAACATTTTCATAAATCTAACCTTCTGTTCATCACTGAACTGGCTATCTTATTAATAAGTACCTTTACTAAAACATAGGTAATCAGAGATTACAGAGCTCACCTCAATGAATGTTGTCTTTAAGTAAGGCAAAGTCACACAATTAACCAACAAAAAGTGTACATTCCAAAAATGAAAATATTTAAGCAATTTTGATCTGATACTTTGAAACAGACCTACATACAAAAATTAAACTAGTTCTTCTTCATGAAAATGTAATCAAAATCCAGCATCTGAAGCAAATTTGAGAGTTTTCATCTCTTGATGCAACATTTGTGCAAGTTTGGTTTATACAATGTTATATAAGCCTTATAGTTTTTTGAAAAAAGACCTGCATCCATAACTTTTACCTGGTCTATTATCTGAAAAATGTATGTCGAATTCAGCCTCCGAAGCAAGTCCATTAGTGTGCATCCTAAGATGTATCGTCCATGCAAGTTTGTTCATTATAGGGCTCATAGTTACCGGTAATTGGAAATGAAACATGCATCAAAAACTAATATTTTCACTCATCCACAAAAAGTAGGTCAGATTCAGCATCCGCAGCAAGCCAGGTAGTATGCATCCTTAGATGTATCATCCATGCAAGTTTGGTCATTAAAGAACTCATAGTTACTTGGAAATGAAACCTGCACCAAAAACTTTTACCTGTTCACTCAACCAGAAAATGTAGGTCAGAATCAGCATCCGAAGCAAGCCCGGTAGTATGCATCCTTAGATGTATCATCCATGCAAGTTTGGTCAATATAGAGCTTATAGTTACTTGGAAATGAAACCTACACCAAAAACTTTAACCTCTTCACTCAACTGGAAAATGTAGGTAAGATTCAGCATCCGAAGCAAGCCCAGTAGTATGCATTCTTAGATGTATCATCCATGCAAGTTTGGTCAACATAGGGCTTATAGTTACTCAGAAATGAGACCTACACCAAAAACTGCACCAAAAACTTTAACCTGTTCACTCAACCAGAAAATGTAGGTCAGATTCAGCATCCGAAGCAAGCCCGGTAGTATGCATCCTTAGATGTATCATCCATGCAAGTTTGGTCAATATAGAGCTTATAGTTACTTGGAAATGAAACCTACACCAAAAACTTTAACCTGTTCACTCAACCGCAAAATGTAGGTCAGATTCAGCATCCGAAGCAAGCCCGGTAGTATGCATCCTTAGATGTATCATCCATGCAAGTTTGGTCAACATGGGGCTTATAGTTACTTGGAAATGAAACCTGTACCAAAAACTTTAACCTGTCCACTCAACCGGAAAATGTAGGTCAGATTCAGCATCCGAAGCAAGCCCGGTAGTATGCATCCTTAGATGTATCATCCATGCAAGTTTGGTCAACATAGTGGTTATAGTTACTTGGAAATGAAACCTACACCAAAAACTGCACCAAAAATGTTAACCTGCTCCAAAAACATTAACCTGGTCATTCCTTTGCTGAAATTGCAGCAACTGAATCTTGGACTGGTACAATGAAAGACACTAGAAGCATCTTCCATGCACATCTGATCAATATAGGACACAGAAGTAATTAAAGAGAAAACTGCTCCAAAAAACATGGGACGCCGACACCGACGCCGAGGGTATCACATAAGCTCCCCCCAACTTCATTGAGGTGAGCTAAAAACAAATCATACTCTCAAACAAAACAAAGTTTTGATTTGTTTAATAAATACACATTTACATGTATTTATTTGACACAATATTGACACCTGTTTTTTTTTTTTAATTTTTTTAGATTATCTAGCCTGACAGTCACAGGCTAGTACCGGTATATGGGTAGTACTGATATTTGCTCACCCAACCCTAATATCCCTGGTAGCCCCGGTCCCAGAGTCGGTAATTGCATTTTCCAAGATGTTGAAATATTATTTTCAAAAGCAATAAACCAGCACTTAAATCAGAGGTCAATCACTTATGACTAGTATAAGCCTTTGGCTATAAACATGACAATTAATGTCTCTTTTTTTTTAAAATTGTTTCTGCTAGGTTAATTGGTCCGACTATAATAACATTTTTCTGTTTTCCATAGCATTGAATATATTGATCCCCAATTATGTAAATATACAAACACCAGACATGCTGGAATGTTGTGGCTCAACTAATTCTCTTGTATAAATTTTACAGTTACTATTAATAGCAGCAGGTCAAGGCTGCAGGCAGCTCGGTATGCATGCACTGAATCCAAAATATCAGTCAGCCATTAGTAAATATTGAGGTTAAATCCATTCCATTCTGCTGGCTTGTTTACAGTTCTATTTTTGTCTACCTTAGAACGTAGGCATCCATGTCATCATTGCTTTCCTTGCTGATTATTTCACATCTAACGATGCGTAGCAGCTTCTCCCAGTCCTCTCTACAAGTATATAATAAGTACCGTCAGAAACATTCTTGTATACTAACTTATGGGTATAGTAAGAATTAAAATTAGCAAAGATATTTAGCCAATATATTTTTAGAAGACCATTCCTAATGTTCATTATGGCTATTTCTGCAGAAAATCTATAAATATGCAAAGGAAATCTAACTTCTCGTGCTATGTATCAAACTTAAGCAAACTTTAATTTTGTATTGTATCAATTTATTGGTATTTTTCCATTAAATTCCTAAGGGCTGTTATTTATTCATAAACATTGATTACCTAGCTCAGGGCTTTATTTGGGCCAATAAATACAAATGAAAGAACATTTAAAAACCTATAGATTCAATCAACTGATTAGTACACTCTAGCATACTGTCTGCATTGTTTTATTCTCTGTTAATGAACACTGAAGATCTAATTTCCTTACTGTTCTAAAGTTACAGTACAAAACCAGTCTCAACTGAACTTAGGTCTTAATTCATCTCTTTAATTCTTTTGTTATTTACCTGTACAATTTTTATTTTGTCAACAGTATATATTACAATCTTATTGGTTTAGGATCCCCGAAACATGACCTGTGTACGCCAAGTAACTAAAAGGTCATGGTCACTGTGATATACCAGGTATTTAATGGAGTTTGTTCTACATATAACATGATCCTGGATAAGTGTATCATATATTAGATATTGTTATCAAGATGACCATATTATATAACTTTATCAATCTTATATACATGTATTACTACATCCTACATGTACCAATCACTATCTATCAGTATGCTCCAATATACCTACTTCCTTACAATGTCTTTTTTTTAACTAATTTTGATTTGACATATGATTTTTTTTTAAATCAATTTTAAACACCTTTAATATATACCATAATTATTACAAGGTATATACATACATGTATTGTATTTGCATGCTGTAACAATTTCTATTTCCAATTAGTGCAACAATGCCAAAATGTAAATGAAACTGCATTCCTTCTATCAAAATATCAGCATATCATGCACTTTAACTGAAATGTTTTGTTTTTTTTTTAAATTGTTTTGGCAGCGACACAAAATGCCATCCAATAAGATGAAATGTACTTCTAGTTAGAATGAACTAGTAATTATAGTTAGCATAAAATTGTGTTAATGAATGTAATGATTTAATTATTTGTCATCCTTGTGATTTCTAAAGGAAAATAAAACCTCCTACAAGATACCACATTGGCCAACTTTAAATTCTAATGCAGATTCTTTAAAATTAAAATTCAGTACCACTGAATAATAATTACAATGTCTTCCTCATTTAATCCAAACTGCTCACAAAAAAATTCTAAAAACAAAGCTGTACCATTTATTATAAATTTGTATAAGCATCTGTCATTTAAAATTTATTATCCTAACTGAGAGATTTGAAATCAAAAGTTGTATTTACTTATAAAAGCCGAATTCCTCTGAAAGGATGTAAATTTTTGACAAAGTGTTAGTACTGATAGACAGCCAAACAAAACAATGCAATACTTTGAGAGGACAGACACTACGAACACTATATAATATACATGGTTATTTTCGCCCGAGTTAGTTTCACCCTTTCACTCTTGCAAACAGTTCTGCCCTGTTTTAATTTCATCCATTCACACTTTTCTTTTAGAAGTAATACTTTTTTCTTTGAATTCACCCTATCTTAAATTCGCCCACTTATGTCTTAGGGTAAAAGGGGCAAAAATAAAACTGGGACAAAAATTTCCCTGTATAAAGTATTTCCTGAAGGGCATAAAAAAAAATACAGACAAGACTAGTGTATACTGAATTCAATGTTTACAATAAATGAATAAAACAGGAATATTTACTCTCTTTATGTATAAATTAACCTATAGTGTTTTTTTAAACACATATACATTCATAAGGACATTAATCTTTCTCTCTTCAAAACAATGTGGGATCACCCGCATCTTGCTATGGTTAGAGCATACCTGCTCTAGAGTCACAAAGTACATGTAAGGAGTAATCAGTTGATCCTTACATCGCGAGTTTGAATCCCACTGTGGGACGTCCTTCGAATCAGATGAGACCGTACAAACCAAGGCCCCATGTCGCACTATGTGTTGGCATGAAAAAGATCCTTCCCTGCTCAATGGTCATAAGTGCCAGGTATAGGACAAAAATTTGCAGCTCTCCACCAGCAAGTCGTGGCATCTCATTCCTCTCGAAAATTTTTCACTCATTGAGTGAAAAATTTTCGAGAGGAATATGAGTTCCATTCAGTATTATTCACTAACCTGACCATGTAGCAATTTAAAAGTACAATATGGGTCTGAATTTTAACCAAATAAGTATATTTAAGTCGGTAGCTAGCCTACTATTGAGAAGTTTGTGACAAATCGCCGCAATGCACAGGATTAGTTATCATCGATTGATATGAACTGTATATATAAAAATTTCAAAAACTCAAAATTGTGGAGTATATGGAGATTTGAACATGAACAGTGGGAAACGTGTCTTAAAAGCTTGTATATGTTGTACTTTAAATCAATCTGTACACGCATAAGCAACTGGCTAACGATACAGGCACGGTTACGGTAATGTATACTTTTAAATGTTGCGGCAATGTAGCCTTTTTCGTAGCAGTAATGACTATGCAGTGGTAATGAAAATTTTTAAAATGTAGCAGTAATGATCAATACACATCCATATTTTTATACTCAGGAATAAATATTTAGGAATGAAGAAAATAATATATAGACAAGTAATGAACTTAACAATACACAACTTATAAATGTTTGATAATGGTTATTTTCAGAGCAACTTCATTAATGCATCCTTCAAAATCACAATTATAGGTCTGGATCTGTACTGTTTAAAAAAAGTGGATATATACTGTTCTGCTACATTGCTAAATTGGGGATGAGTAAATTGTGTAATTCTGTGGTGAGGAACTGAGCACTTGTCTATTACATAGTTAGATTACAGTTTTCTTGATTTTAGTTCAATAGTCTTACACTATAAAACTGGCAAATAAACGATACAGTGTCTCTATAGAATTTAAAGAGAAAAAAATCAGATAGTTTTCCTTTTTATCATGTTTATATAAATATGTTGACTTTAAAATCTACGAAACAAATTTGATCCCTGATTTGATTTACTAATCGAGGTCTCTAAAACCTCAAATACCAATCTGAATATATCATAAATATTTCTTTGTTATTGCAAACAACGCATTTTACCTTTAATACGTTATTTCACAATGAAACGTGCATTACACAAACCCGGCGAAGGTCCATGTGGACTGCAAAAAAAAAAAAATCATCTGTAACAAGCTACACGAAAACACGTTGAAGATTACACTTACTGTTTGACATCTCGCAGATCTGAAGATTTGTTGTCACCATCAAACCAAACCTCCAGAAGTTTCTCAGTACCCTCGAAAAAATTTTGAGAGCTCGCACCTGCCATGTTCAATTTTTTCCCGATCGGTCCAACTTTGACCTACACTGTGACGTCATGTAACTATAGCACAAAATAGAAACGCGAAGAATTTAAATTTCCGTATAGCCCCCTCCCCATAAGCTTGATAAGGGTTTGTCTTCCGGATTGTTAAATGTAAAAATAAATTGATAAAAACTGAATCTTCTTTAATAAACTTTAGAATTGTTAAAATAAAGATTCTGCCACTTTCAGACAAGAAAATAAACTCCGAACAAGGTAGGCCACGGCACCATCTGTAGTATGGAAAGGAGGAATGAGTAAACGTGTATACATGGGTCCCGGGTTCGATTCCTGGTCCAGCCATATGTTTTCATTATATATGTATTTATGAATTTTCAAGGTATGTTTACTCATTCCTACTTTCCATACTACACTTGCCTGAAAGAGAAATTTTATGTCCAGCCCACAAAGTGCCTAGGACCTCCATTTGTATAATCAGCCGGTGCTTTACATGATCCAGTATCCACTGTCTATATAATTATATGATCAAAATCATTACCTTTCTTTTTCTCAGCCCTTAAAAATCAACACACAATAGTCTGAGATTCCTTAATATTAAATTCGTCCCTAGTAAGTCTTCTTCTTACAAACAAAGCCAAGTCTGAGGAATATACTCTTGCAATTGCACTAAATTTAACAGTACAGAAAAAAATTATCTGACTGGGAATGCAGCATGATACTATTGAATTACTATCAAATAATCAAGTGATTGGGTACTTAGCAGACCAGATAGTTGATGTCAAGTATATAGGTGACCAAGTAGTCTGTTGACCTCCAGTAGTATGGTAACTAGGTAGTCAGATGACAAGGTAGTCAGGTGACCAGGTATCAGATGACAAGGTAGTCAGGTGACCAGGTAGTCTGATAACCAGGTACTCAGATGACAAGATAGTCAGATGTCCTGGTGGTCAGCTAACTAGGTAGTCAGGTGACCAGGTAGTCAGGTAACCGAGAAGTCTGGTAACTACCTAATCAGGGGACAAAGGTAGTCAGGTGACCATGTAGTCAGTGATAAGGTATTCAGGTGACCAGGTAGTCAGATGACCTGGTAGTCAAGTAACTAGATAGTCAGGTGACCGGGTAGTCAGGTGACCCGCTAGTCAGGTGACCAGGTAGTCAGATGACCTGGTAGTCAAGTAACAAGATAGTCAGGTGACCGGGTAGTCAGTTGACCCGCAAGTCAGGTGAATAAGTAGTCAGGTGACAAGGTAGTAAGATGACCTGGTAGTCAAGTAACTAGATAGTCAGGTGACAAGGTATTCAGATGACCGGGTAGTCAGGTGGCAAGGTAGTCAGGTGACCAGGTAGTCAAGTAACTAGATACTCAGGTGACAAGGTATTCAGATGACCGGGTAGTCAGGTGACAAGGTAGTCAGGTGACCAGGTAGTCAAGTAACTAGATACTCAGGTAACAAGGTAGTCAGGTGACCAGGTAGTCAAGTAACTTGATACTCAGGTGACAAGGTAGTCAGGTGACCAGGTAGTCAAGTAACTAGATACTCAAGTGACAAGGTAGTCAGGTGACCAGGTAGTCAAGTAACTAGATACTCAGGTAACAAGGTAGTCAGGTGACCAGGTAGTCAAGTAACTAGATACTCAGGTGACAAGGTAGTCAGGTGATTAAGTTGTCAGGTGACCGGGTAGTCAGGTAACCAGGTACCCAGCCCTAGAAAATTCCATCCAAAAATTTCTTCTTGAAATGAAACAACGAATTGGTATTTGTATTCATAGATTTTAATAAATTTACAACAACAAGACGGCAATGAATCGGGCTCTCCTTCGGATATGTTATATTCACCTTCAGTGAAACACATACATATGTACTATATATCACAGCTGTGCAAAAACAAATAGCATCATCATGAAACATTTATAACAGAATTAAGATTCAAGAAAGACTTTACAATATGCAATTACAGGTTTCATATATTTACAACAATTAAGCTTTGCCCTATATGCCTATAACCACATTCATACGATACATGTATAGATCACAATCAGCAACACAGTGAAAACATCTTCTGTTAATTCTGTTCTGTTCACAGATTTCTATTATTTTTTCTTCAGACAACTCCAGACAATCACAATACCTACATGATTTAGACTTTTAACCAACACAAAGAACAGGTAATATGTTGCAAAATGTGCTTTGCAATGATTTGCATTTCTTTTGTAAGGTACCTTCTAATTTTTTTGGTCACATGAGAAATTACTACAGAACTCTTATACCAAAAAGAAGATATAAGTAGTACACAAACATACTGTAAATAATGTGATTTATTAATTAATAGATAATAAATCACATCATGTCAGTGTAATACTTGTTAAAATACCCTACTGATATTTTTTCTTATCTTAAACTACAAAGGTATCCAGCACATAAAATGAACAACAATATATTGCAAAAAGGATCATAATTTTAGCACTTATCAAACTTATACATCAGAGAAACAGGAACAGCTTCATAAGAGGGAATTCTTCTCTGAACTATACTATCAATAACTTTCTCTAAAGTCTCAGGCTGATCAATGACCGATTTACTGGATCACTTAACTGTAGATCAACACAAACTAACTTTAATAAATTAACAAAGGTAATTGTTCATTTCATATTGAAAAAAGGTCTTGTTTTATACATAGTACACTTTTGTACCCTGCTTTCACTGAAAGTGAGGAATATTAATTAGGTCTGTCTGTCTGTCTGTCAGTCTATCTGTCTTTCTGTCTGTATCACTTTTGTTTCCACAATAAATCTCAAGAAGCCTTAAGTTTCAGCTTTTATAATGAAATTATGATTTATACATAACAACTCCCTGAGGCCTAAGGAAAACCTCTTTTGATTTTGGGGTCCAAAGCTCAAAGTCATAAATTGTGTCTGTTTTAAAACTTTTATTTCCACGCTATAACTTGTGAAGCCTTTGAGCTTTTGCAAAGAAATTTAAAATCAGAACTCCCTATAGCTGAAAAAAAGACACCGATTGATTTTGTTGCCAACAGGTCAAAGGTGAAGGTAAAAAAAAGTTAAGTTTTTACACAACTGAAGACAATAAATGCCCCAATCATACAGATTTTCATTTTTTTTCTTTTCAGGATCTCTTTAACCTGTCATTCAGATAAATATTTGCTTTGTGGTTACAGTATATAAAATTTTGTGCTTTTAGAATAATACTAAAATTTGGAACCATTTTTATTTTTTAATCACTTGAGCATTCTGCATAAAAAAGATCATTAAAATGTACATTTCCCTCTTACATTCATTTTCTGTTTCTTCTATTGGCTTAAGATAAAATTTCCTGAAAACAACTGCTCAGCTTTTAATAATCAGAACATGATCAAGTGTAATGTCTGTTTTTCAAACTAAATATAATCACATATTGATAATAAATAAATCCTTTGTCATTACGATATCTTGATAGAATTGTGCACATGGAATTCAATTCCCCAACACAGTGTCATCATTCTGCCCCTAGTGATACAATACTGATAGCATCATTCATTGTAAACAAGCACCAAAGCACTGTAATATTGTTAAGAATCCTTCAATCTACAGCCTACCAAGCAATACAATGTTCTCTGAAAAAACATGGAATATTCTATGTTCTAAGTAGCAACTATTTGTATCAATAAGATAGAAGTATTAGCAAGATTAAAATTTCCATCATGCTTGACTATTATACACTGAAACTGCCTTAGATACATCTTCACTAGCCAAGAATTTAAGATCCACTACCTTCGTCTCCAACCCTTGATTCGAATCATCACTCTTGGCTAGCGATGATGCTTCAGATGCAGAAAAAACAGATATTATAATAAGTCAACATATCTGAAACAATGTCTGGAAATTCCTTCCTTAAATTATCAAAAAGATATACTCACGTAGATACTTGTAACTATAAGTACACA
Source organism: Saccostrea cuccullata (assembly GCF_032062105.1). Lineage (NCBI taxonomy): Eukaryota > Metazoa > Mollusca > Bivalvia > Ostreida > Ostreidae > Saccostrea > Saccostrea cuccullata. Next base: position 25,667 of record NW_026939250.1, on the reverse strand, counting down.
ATAACTTGAATGTATTTGCTGGCATCAATAAAATAAGGTGTTTATATTTTCTTCGGTCGACATAATTCACTAATGCAATGCAATCTGATATGGCTTAAACTTTTCCTGTTAGAAAGACTTTAACAGTTTGTTAGAGCTAACTTTTTCCTGCTAGTTTTCCCATTCTCCAGGTATAGATCTAATTCTAGACCAGTGGATTCTTTGAGAGTGGAGTTAACTTTTTTCTGCTAGTTTTCCCCTTCTCCGGGAATAGATTTTATTCTAGACTAGTGGATTCTCTGAGAGTAGATTAACTTTTTCTGCTAGTATTCCCATTCTCCAGGTATAGATCTAGTTCTAGACTAGTGGATTCTCTGAGAGCGGAGCACCTTGCTTTCCTCGTACTGCTGGTCAGTAAGGATCCCTGTGACAGCCACTAACTGGTACTGCTTGGCCTTCAGTCCGTGTAGCGTACGTCGAATGGTGCGGAGGTTACTGCCGTTCACCACACCATGGTACTGCTGCATCTGTTTGCGGGGAGTGGAGGGGTCAAAGATCAGTAAACGTAGACCACCCTCCCGAACTTCCTCTATACCAACCACTGTTCTACTATGGCCTGAAAGAAATTAAAATGTATAATTCAGATGCTTTTTTAACTGAGCTACAGTATTCTTTTACAAATCTTTGAACTCTGAACTTAATTAAAATGGCTTTTCAAAAAGGAGAAAAGTTGCTACAATATGATTCTATGGATTAATACGGGATTCAGTTAGCCCTCTTTATTCTATTTTCAAATGGTAGAGTGAGTCTTTATAACACTAATCTGACTAAATGTACTGAACAAAGTGTACTGAATGCTGAAGCAAGAGTGAAATTTAATATCCCTAGATAACTTTATACATTTTCATGTACAGAATTCAGCATTACCATGGTGCTGAAGGTATATGGGAAGCTTGTATGCCTCTTTCTTCTCAAAATAAGCCTTGATCCAGTCAAACAGTTTGGGGTGTGTCCCCTGGGGCCCAGAAGGGCTGTGGAAATCCAACAGTTGGCACCTTCAAGCAGATGAATAGATTTAATAAAAATCATACTAATAAATTTAACATATAAACACATACAGTATCAAATTATCTAATGCTTAGAAATTTAATTTTTGGCATAGTATGACTTTTTTCATTATTCTTTTATACTGGATTAATTCAAGAGAGAACATCTAGCATTAATAGAGCAATATATGATCAGATCAAAGTAACAAAAGTAATCTTATTACCACAATTAAGAGATCTATCTATTGCCTACTCTCCCTCTTAACTTAAATTGTATTTTGATAACATTAGGGGATTATTTACAGCAACAATACATGCAGTTGATAGGAAATCATTCACACCATAAGTAACCTGAAGCATTAGATCGGGTACTGGACACTTACTTGACTTTGAGCGAGCAAAGTGTAGCTACGATCTCTGTGGCCCCGATCCATTTAGTGGTGTTGGTGACTTTGTTACCCAGTTGCTCCTTTCCCTGCTGATCAAAGCCCTTGGCCCAGGCTGCCTCAATCAGCTGTTGGATTTTAGGAATGGAGGGGATCACAGGTTTACCTACAATGATAAAACAAAAGTAATAAAAGTTTTAAAAAAAGGTAAATATTTTGTTCATTTTTCATGGACTGAAACATGTAAATGTGTTTATATTGTGGATTTGACTTTTACAAATATCACAGGTATCGTCTCTAAACTTCCAAGCAAGCATTAAACGATAATTTCATCTCTAATGACAATCCTCATCAGAGTCATCCTTGTTTTTAAGATGAAATATAATTCAATCATTTCAAGCATCTTGCTCTAGGTTATGCCATTAAGAATCTTTATCTCTTTTTAAAGTGGTTATGTAATGTGTTTGACAAATTCATAGCTTCATGTGGTTTGGCAATTACCAGGAGTTTATTTCTCTAAGCTAAAAAATAAGGAACATGTAATACCATTAAAGAGGACCTTGCTGTACGTAGGGTTGGCTGCTAGTGCTGATAGTAACATCTGGAAGTTCCGGTAGCCACACCCCCACCCCTTGTCTCCGTAAGACGCTGCGTAGTGGTCCACGTGTGAGGCTAGGTAAACATTAGCTATACTGGGCGGCTTACTTCCGTAGTATGTGGCGAATTGCTCCATTAAACCTAAAGGCATAATATTTTCTTAAAACCAATAGATAAAAGTGTATCCCTTAAAAAATCTAAATGGTATATATCTAAATATACAAATAGGACATTTGTAGGGCATTTGTTTCCATTCAGTAGGATACAAATTTGACACCTGAGGTTTTGAATTTTTTCCGAATTTTTTTTTTTTTTTTTTACTATTTTTTTTCACAATTTTTTTTCCAAAATAATGTAAAGTATGACCTTTCAACTTCACTGCATACCCTTTACCCACAAGCAATCTGTTGGTAAAGTACAGCACATATTAGCCAATGTAAGGGAAATATATGCTAAAGGATTTTACACAGAGATTCACTATGTCCCTGGCTTTTGATCTAAACAGAAATAGTTCACAGTCACTGCAAACCCTGGGTCAAAGGGAAAGAAAATATTCTTCGAGCAAGTGATACTGGATTGTAAGAGAGAATGACAGACTAATCATTACAGGAAACCTACAATGTGGAGCCAGGCCTAATCTTATCCAGGATATCAAGCTTTAATATATTTCTACAAAAAGGCCCCTTTAGATCCACACCTTTAGTACAGGAGTGTCCGTCCTCCGTGCCTGCCAGATCTCTTGTCTTCAGACTCTGTTTACGTAGATGATACTCAGTAATACTCAGATCACCTTTGGTGAAGGAATTCTCCAAGGTTCGTTCATACTGCTTCTTGTAGCTTGAGTTTCCTTTCATCCCATACATTGTCTAAAATATTTCATTATCAAAATTATACTACATGTATACAGTATTGTACGTAACATTTCAAAGACTATAGCTCATGAATCTGACATTCTTTAGTCTAAAAATTCTTCACCATTAATCATTTTTTATATGTACCAGTATGCTTATATCCTTAGCATTCTATGTTATAAACACATTTGATCCCCTATGGGAAATTCAGATTGAAGTGTTAACAAATCTAAAATCCAAACCTGCAAGGCTTCAAACTGTCTTTGCTCCTGATCTTCATATTCAGATTTTCCAAGTTCTTGAGCTAATGCAAAGTCATTTTCTACAACTGCAAAATAGAATCAGAGGAATATTACAATCTCATCTAATGTATAAAGCAATGAATGATGCAAAACATGCATTTCAAACTATAGTTTTTCTGATATGGAGAACATAATCACCTGGTGTGTTGTTAGCAGAAAAATGACCATTCACATGAATTTCCAAGATGGCTGTATCATCAAACTCCTGATCACAGACAGGACAAGTGACAATATTTTGCCAGCCTCTGCCTTCATTCCAGTTTCTGCTACAGGCAGCCATTTCCCCATCCTCATCTCTACCATCTTTGTCAAAAGTTGCCAGAGGTGGAGCAGACCCATTCTTACTTCTGACTGGCTTTTCAACAATATCCTCTCTTCTCATTGGTGGATATAACTTCTCCTGCATATCCATTGGTTGATCTGGGCTGAGGATATCAGAGTGACTAACATTGACATGAATTTGTAATTCATCCACAGAATTCATCAAGGCTCCACATAGTGGACATCTTGGAACAGAATCATCGTCAACCATTTCATAATCATCACCTTTACATGGGCTTAGAATATCCAGGTGTTCTCTATTTACATGAGTCTGGATGTCTGCTTCAGATATCGTACTGAACTGGCACATAGGACAAGGAAATTCACCGGGAATATTGGAGTTGATATCAGGTTCTACATTATCATTGATATCTGGCACAATCAGAGGGTTATTTCTTTGATTGCCTTGGAAACCTGTTCCATTCTGTGCTGCGCCTCTTCTTATAGCACCTGCTATGCTATGGGAACTGTTGAAACCTTGAGTCAATCTTAAAACTCCGGCGTCCTCTCTTGGCTGGTTAACTTCTAGGAATAAATGACTTTTGTCCACTCCCTCTGAGGCTTGGGCATTCCTTGATCTACTGCTTGACTGACTGAAATTACTTTGGCTGTTTGAACTGCAGCTTTTGTCATGATCATACTCTAGATCTTCAGATATTTTCAGTGTTTTAGAGGATGCTTTCTCCCTGTTATTACCCTCTGTGGATTTCATTCCCTTTGAGATCCTTGGCTGAGTATTTTCTGTAGTTGAGTCATCTTTGCCTTTGCTTTTGGAATGTTTTTCTTGAGACATGGCTTCTGATGTGTGACTAGCTACAGAATCAGGGGAGTCGTTGCCTTTAACAGATAAGGTGTTTGACTGACTAGCTTGAGCAGAATCCTCCTCTGAGAGGTGAGCACTATTGATATGTAAATTCATCTCATTAGATGTGACCCCACTAAGGTCACAGAATGGACAGGAAATATCTCGCTCCACATGTTCCATCATTATATGGGCTCGCATCTCATTCTGGGTTAGTCCCTTCTGGCCACAGATGAGACAGGGAAATTTAGCATCATCTTCCAGGAATTTCCCTTCTTTCTCTAAAATGATGCCTCCTTCTGCCATGGAGCCTAGTCTGTAAAGGACAATTGTATAAATTTTGTTTACACAGCTACATTATACAGCAGGTAAATTAAACACAAAGTAAATATTTTAAACATGAAAAGTGAGTCTATAAACTCATAACATTTAGCTTGTCCATGAACCTGAGGGACAAGGGAACATTGATTCTAAAAATCATAGTGATCTAGTTTCTCTCCTAAGATTTAACACTAAAAATGGTTAATTTTTAAAATTATTAACATGATTAATATCAGATGAGATGACCGTGGTTACAATTATTCACATTATATCAGTAACATCAACATGTTCAAGTACTAAGTATATTAATGATTAATCAATAGCTATTTTCTTATGAATTATTTTGCCAATTACCAGTAATATTATAGAATTTGTTAATTTAATAATTTAGAATTATTAAATCTGTTGTTTCATTGCTTCTCATAACAATTTATAAACGGCCAATACATGTAGTAGGTTCAACCAAAGATATAAAAGTTAACTTAAATTGTGTATTTTTGTCTCTGGACCAATTGAGAATTTTTGGTCTTTTCCCTGATGTTTGCGGCTCTGATCCTTAACTGTTTTAAGTTTCATTTCAATAAATCAATAATCCATCAAGCTGTTTTAACTTATACACATCAAATTCAATTTCTTTAATTGTGTGCACCCAAAAAAAGTCAGCATTCTGACTGCTTATCAGAAGTAAAAGTGCATTGAATTTTATAAGAATTTGCTAACATAAATTCTTTCTCTCATGTGAGAGTGGGCCGAACTGCCTAACATATCAGATGTTAAATGACATCTGTTCAAATTAATTAACTAATCAATCTGATCAGCTGATTAACCTATAGTTCAGTTCACTATTTAAGTTGGGTGTAAATGTCAGTTCTCTTCATTTCTTACCTACGGTGATGGACAGGAAGTTGCTTAATTAATATACATGTCTAAAATCTCATGAATTTTCAATGAACCTCATCTTCTATTTTCATTTTATTTCAGCAACATACAAAATAAGTCCGTTACGAATAACGTAAAGAAATCCGGGAAACGAAGAAATATAAATGCCCCAAAAAATAATTTTTTCAAAAAATATTCATAAATATATTTTAGGCATCAAGACTTTATTGTTATATATACATGTATTATATCTCTATATTCGAAATAAAAAGAAATTTTAAATTGGGGGGGGGGGGGCGGAGCGGGAATTCCGGATATATTCTGAATACGGTGTTGTTTCTCTTTTTCGTGCTTTTTACTGTTTCCAGTTTTGAGGTTAAGGATCTTGCAACTTGAAAAACCTTGGAATTTAACATAATGTGAGCTGTTTAAACACCCAATTTTATGTTAACGCCCCTAAAATCTACCTGATTCAAGATCAATAATTTACCGCCTGTCGATCATAAAAAAACAATAGCTTCTGATTTGATTGACAGGTCAGCTACCTGTGCTTCTTGGTAATCTGAGTTTGGGTGTTTTGAAAACAATTACCTGGTCACGCGTCAAACTCTTTCATGTACCCGCATAGTATACACGCGGGTTAAAAATCTCCAATGTGTTTGAATTTTATTTCAAAACATAATTGAAAGTAGATTATTAAAACATTGACGTTATTAAATATTTCTTTTCTATTTTCACTGCTGTTTGTTACTTGTAAGTGTTAAATCGTCCACGTTATCAGCGTCCACAAAAACCGGCTCTTTTTGCCGTAATTGGAAGTCCGACGATTTTTGAATTATTTTTTAAGAAATGGGATATAAGAAAAATATTCAGCACTAATAAACGGCATAGCATAGGCTTTAAAAGATGTTTTATTTTGTACTATGGCAACAATCCGCACGATGTTGTACAGAAATTGATGTCAGAATTAATGCTCGAATTTCCTCTAGCGTCTGTATATATACCAGGGACCTATATACTAGTATAAAGGTCCCTGATATATACGTAATGAAAATGTGAAAATAATTAATAGAGATCGATTTCTGAAAAGAAATCTTTCTAACAATAAAATTGTTAACACACGAAGAATCAAAAATATGGAATATTTTGGCCAGGGGAAAAAAACATTCCGATCGCGGTAAATGCATGTTCACATGCACGATGGATAGGTGGATTTTTTTTATTTCAATATTCAGACTTTTTTAATCAAGTGATTTCTTTTATTGAAGATTAAAAAAGATATATATGTTGGTTTTACTCGTGATTTTTTTTTTCTTTTATGTAAGGAAAACATTTTCTAAAACGATATACATGTATCTTATTATTTTTTTCCCTTCAAAACATTACCATGATTACTATGAATGCGTTAATACAAATAAATTTCATATTAATATAATTATTTTACGTAGTTTCACTCAAAACACGTAATGATGACCCTGATTACCAAACACAGACTTCCTGTGTAATGCTACGTATACACAGATTTTTGACATCTTGGGTATTGGGGGTTATTAACAATGTTGTGAAATCTTGTCAGGTAAATAACACCACTAGTACTTCGACCACTCCCCCTCCTCAGGTAACCGTACGGTAAAAAAATTGGGTCTTTAAGACTAACAGTACCTGTTTTTAACTCTTTTGTCTATTCCATTGTTAAAAAGAGTGTTTTAGGTAACCTGCATTTTTGCAATGATTGTTTATTTGAAAATTATGTTTTGTGACCATTGACAGCAATCTCTACCCAGAGTTATCGTTCCACTTATACCTCTGTCAACGTCTAAAAAGTAGTACGGAAGCGGAGGAACGTGATTTTTATTTTCAAATGTTGTTGAAAATTGCCCACAAAAAGATAAACACCTTTATGTTTCTATATATTTGTCAAAGCTGAAAGCTTATTGTCTATAAAAACTAAACCATGTTGATATTTATCGGCAATGCGTTTTTAAATTTTCCACGTTCGTAATATCCTGCCGAGAAATAATCCCCTATAAGACATGGCGAAAAAGTGATATCTGATTCCAATTCTCATAAATAAACTTTCATTTCACATGTTAAGCAAGAGTATAAAAGTTTTACATTGATAATTTATGATGCAATAGGTAAAAATAAGTTTTGCCAAGAATCTTGGCATTTAGACGTTGACAGAGGTGTTGTAGCGAAGCGAACGATAACTCTGGGTAGAGATTGCATTGACAGGTCCTCCCAGTTTGTCCAGACTATATTCTGCCTAAATGTTTTGAATGTTAAATTATGTTGTTTTGCGTCCCATTTGAAAATTTTTACATAGAGTTGCCCCCATATATCTGTGAAGAGGTTCATATTTGGACTTCACTAAGCACTCAAGGTCATTTAGCAGCAAGGAATCTTTCTCGTGCCATTGCCTAATGACACAGACCATTGGTTTTGAAGGTCTCATTGGAAGGATCCAAAACTTTCAATCCAAAGTGCCAAGTGCTTTCCAAAGGAACAGTTGCTAACTAGCTATTGACATAAGTCAAACAGGTCAGGGGTTCGAACCCACGACCTTCCAATCATGCTGCACGAGTTCTATCATCAGTAGTCGTTGTTGTAAACTTTTCACATTTTCATCTTCTTCTCAAGCCACAGTTTCAACCAAACTGGACAAAGTATCCTTGCATATAGCTCTCTCCTTTTCCGTGGCTTCATGAATTTGTTAAAAAAAGTGTTTAATCTTCTATTTACGCCTCTCTATTGTGACCTCATATTCAGTCAATGACAAGTTTTGTTTACATCGCAATTGAAATCAGCAACTTACATCAGCAGTATTTCGTACACTGCGATTAGGTATTGAAAGGTTACATGAAAGGTCAATTTCCGACTATGCTATACTCGCATTGGTCAATACTTTAATGAGCTACTAGATATTCTCGTCTCATGCAACCATGGCCAGAATAGGAGAGGATTGTACATTTTGGCTGTGGTGTGCGACGATGTACAGAGACATTCCCAAATGTTTGACGTTGTGTGTTAAAGAGTCAAAAATTGAGGGCTGTTTTGTCTTGGACAAAGTTTTATTGGACTAAGGTGTCAATGGTCCGAATTTTCAAAAATGATTTACACATTCTTATAGAGTTAACTCTATCTATTTGCCTGCATAAAATATATCTTACTATATCCTTTGTAACTATACAAAACTACTGCAATCCTTCAAACAACTTTTAGATTTTTTTTAACCTTTTCTTTAAAAAAGTAATGACATTATCTTTTGTTAGGCACTGTCTCATAAAGTCAGTAATATTTTGATCTAACATGAAATAAATATTTATCAGTCATATTCAGTTCATGTAACACATTTTTCCAGTGATCCTCTAAATCTTACCCTTTTTTAATGCTATAAATTCTCTCTTAATTCAAATCAATGTAAATATTTGGGTTTTTTTTTTTAATTATCATTATGTTTATTTTTTACATTATAGCTTAGATAATAAGTTTCTCAATTTCTGTCTGTAAGATAACCCACTGTTTGTTTTGAGTTTAATATGAATGTCCAACTTTGTTGTAGCAGCATATAATGGTATTACTAATAAAATTTTTTTAATCCTGTCTCTTTAAGGTGAAATGACAGCATGAGGTTTACAAGATTTTTCCCAGGTAAATGTCAAAGACTGTGGACACAACCAGTGAAGGAGTCATGCAGCAGCAAGAACAGTATCCCTGTACGCCATCTCTTCCAACAGTCCGAGACTGCTGCGGGACATTGTATGATCTTTATGATCTTATCTGAATTTAAGTTAAAACTGTGCTTGGGAAATGTAAAAAATAGGTTTATGCTTAGTTTTGTATAATGTGTGTATGTATGATTTTGATTTTATTTAGCACTTTTTTAATGCTATTTATGTAAATGTGTGCTTATAAAACATTTAGCATTCTTGTATTATTAGAGATTGCTTTCCATTGATAGCATAGAATACCTTGCCAAATGTAATAAATAGTGTATCTAGTTCAGAGTAAATTTCTGAAAATGAATTATTTGAGGTAATGTACTGCAATTTATTTATCCAATTGTTTTTATTAAAGCATTTCAAGATCCAAGAATTAAGATGACTCCCAGACTGATTCGAATGGCCAGATTTACCAAAAGAATTGGCTGGACAGAAGAGCCCCCTCAATTCATAACGTAAGTCAGTAAATGGATACATATTTTGGTGTATTTGAATAGTAATACAATTACATTATTTGTTCAGAGGCTTTTTCATTACTTTTTCAGGCGAAATGAGCATCTTGCCATGAGAACTATTTCAAGGATAAAGGTCAATGTCATTGGTGTTGTTTTCATGATCTGTCTTGCCGGGTCAATTATCAGGAAAGGGAGAGAAATCAAGAAGCGAGGGAGGACACTGAGTGATTGCAGCCAAGTGCAAGTAGATGCACTGAGACTTAAGCATTTACTGGAACAGAAACAGGAAAGAGAAGCTGCTGCAAAGACTAGTAAAGCCTAGAGAACCAGTTTATTTTACAGCATTTTATTTCTGTTTGTAGAGTTAATAAAGACTGAATACATTGTACATGTTTAAAACAGCTCTAAATATAATTATGTACAAACATATAAACAGTAAATATATTTTAACAAGAATTTGTTGGGTTTTTAATTCTTTTTGTTTTTGTTTTTGTTTTTTTTTTTTATTTTTAAACCAGGAATTTCATAATGATTAATTTTTTTTTTACTTTGTACATTCTCTTCAATATAATATAAGCAGCTTGATGAAAGCTATTACAAGGAAATATAAGAAGGAACTATGTAGAATTATTCTGAATAGATGTTACATCATAATTTAGGTATTTAAACTATAAATAAGTTTATCATGTTTATTTGTTCAAAAACAGCTTTGAACAAAAATATATCCATAGTTCACTATTTAATTACAGGAAACTGTTATTTGAATTTATTACGTTTCCATCCATAAATTGAATATCATGCTGTTAACTGGTTAAGATATACATGTATTTGAAAGATTGTAGGATCATCTACTGACCTTATAAGGACCTGTTACATGCAAAATATTTGTCTTTTTTAATTAATCCTTATAACTCTTATGACATAATCATTACAAAAAAGATACATATGAATATCAGAACATATTTAAACATGTGTATGAGGAGATGGAATCGGGTTACACAAATAACGAATATTCACTGAACAACTTACTCGGGTTACTTAAAAATAATTACGAATATTCTTGGAACGATTTAATGAAAAAGAAATCAAATCATAACCGGAAGTTGCTATACAATATTTGGAGGCGTGAACATCAAAATACTAAAATTGCATTATGTAGAGCATTATTTCCCTTATGAAGTGAAGGATATTGTCATTAAAAAAGTTAAAACAGTTTTATATATTTAAGAAAAATGTCCAGACAAGGCACTAGAGGTGTAGATCAACGCAAAGTAGTAAGTTGCATATTTCGAATTTTCTCGTTCGGCCTTTTTTTTCTTTATCATATTTATAGTATTATTTCTTCAGCTTTCATATCTTTTTTTATCTTTCATTTTGTTAGTCTTATGTCAGTCTGTGAATTCTTTTGTGTTACATTGTTGTAATCACAATACAGAGTACCATTTAGCCTTTCATTCTTGTACAGATTTTAAACCCTGAACCTGAAGATTCATATGCATGCATGTAAAAATTTCAAGTAAAGAATTGATATATTTTAAGTTAACTTACATTCAAATGTATTTAATTCCAGAATGGTGAATTATTTTCTTTAACATATGGGGCTCTTGTGGCTCAGCTATTGAAAGATTATGAAGATGATGATGAAGTCAACAAACAGCTGGAAAAAATGTACGTACAACTTGATTGAAGGTTAGGACCACTCAACAAAATGGGATATAATAGCCTGTCAGGGATATAATATCCCATATGGGATATAAATTTACAGTGCAAAAATGATTATTTTTATTTTAGTCATAAATAACCATGTAACATAAATCTGCAATTAGATACTTATAAAGGAATAACTCGGTTAACAAGGTTTTCTGTATGCCCATTGTTTAGGAGATTGATCCCTCAGAAGTTCGTTAACTTTTTGGTGATCAATCTAACAAACTGTAGGTTCTCAGAAAAAGTTTTGCCAAAATTTATTCCTTTTTAAGCATTTTTATGCAGATTTATGATATTTATAGGCAAAATAAAAACTTTCATTTTTTGCACTGTAAATTTATATCCCACTTGAGATATTATGTCCCATTCAGGGAAATGGTCCCAACCTGTTGATACAAAGTTTCATTGCAATAATTTCTCGCTTGAGAGAATGTCAGATATGGAACAGTATACATTTATTGACTGGGCTCAAGGGTAGCTGCAGATCTGTAGCTCGCTGGTCTGAAAAAATTGGGATGGATAACCAAAGAGCTACAGTGCCACCTAGCTGCAGATCTATAGCTCTCCGAAAAAATTATTGATAGACCGGAGAGCTACAGAGCCACCCATTGAAAAAACTGTATATTTATTGCGCACAAAAAAAAATGCACTGGGTTCTCAATTTATTTCTCCATGTTTTTAAAGCTGTAATCTCAAAATATTACTAACCGTGTGTTCCTAACATATTCTTTGACTATTTCCACAACAAAACATTCCTCATAATTGTTGTTAATAGTCCTCCTGTCCCAGATATTGCAATCATCCGACATTTCGCTTATTTATACTGCCATTTTGGTTTCAAAGATAATTCAGTCCAATATACTTCGTTCAGATGTCAACTACGAGAGAACTTGATAGAGGAGAGAGTAATTTTTTGAAATCTTCCATTTTTTGCAATTGAGTTAAGAATTTGGAAAAATTAATCACGAATCGAGCGCACTTTTTTGTGCGCAATAAATATACAGTTTTTTCAATGAGTGGCACTGTAGCTCTCCGGTCTATCAATATATATTTTTTCGGAGAGCTACAGATCTGCAGCTACAGTGCCACCCATTGAAAAAAATGTGAATTTATTGCACACAAAAAGTTCCACTCATTTTTGGATCAATTTCTATAAATTCTTACCCCAACTGTAATAAAGCTTGATTTCACACAGTTAGTAATATTTTGAGAAGGGGAGTAGAAAAACATTGAGAAATAAATTGAGAAACGGTGCACTTTTTTAAATGGGTGGCACTGTAGCTCTCCGGTCTGTCAGTATATTTTTTCGGAGAGCTACAGATCTACAGCTAGGTTTAAGGGCTACATGCACTTTGTCCAACCCAAGAATCAAACTGTTTGCCTGAGTTTGGAATGGAGGTACCTGTTATATTAGGGATGAGTATGGCCAAAATTTTCGTATCGCGATATATCACGATTTTTTTCCAAAATATCACGATAATATCATGATATTTTTACAATCAATTTTTACAATGATTTTTAATGAATTGTCATTATTTTTCTTAGAAATATACTAAAAAACAAAATTTCACTTTTTTGAAATTTTTATGTACATAAAATTAATCATGTTTGGGTGGTAAGATGCTGTTCTTTTCACCTTTTACAACATTTTTTAGACTTTCTATAATTGTAATTTGAAAGATTGAACAAATAAATGAATAATTTCTGGACTTTATAATATGTACCTAAATACCAGTATTTAGGTCTCCGTATCACGATACGTATCACGCAACAAAAAATCGCGATATACCGGTATACCG
>NW_026939250.1:0-10000 GCF_032062105.1 Saccostrea cuccullata | reverse complement strand
TCATGACCCCCGGGGCTAGGGTGGGGCCAAAATGGCCGACCCAAGTTTTACATAGGGATATATAGGGAAACCTTTTAAAATCTTCTTTTCAAGTACTTCAAAGCTATGATTAGTGATATTTATATGGAATCATCCTCAGGTAGTGTAGATTCTAGTTTGTTCAATTGATGAACGCCTGGAGGGGGGGGGGTGGAGTAAATTCAAGTCTGATGTGCTCAGGTGAGCGCTGTGGCCCCTGGGCCTCTTGTATTTTGTTGTGTTCACTTGTTTCATTGTGTAAAGTGTATGTAAGTGATGAATGCAATAAAAGAGATAAAAGCTAAAAATACTAGTAAGTTAAAAAAATTGATAGAATATTCAGAATATGAAAACGGTTTGTTTTAAATTTCTTGGAAATGTGAAAAAGAAATAAAAAGAAATTGGAGTTATCCTTCTTTGATTTAGGTTCATATGCTGTGGTACATTCCGTCGTGGCAAACCACGCACAGAATGTTCGATTAGAACTCCAGCTTGAGACGATATACTAGTATAGATCCTAGATGCATGGATAATGCATCTAGTATGTTTCAATGTACTTTTCAGGTGTTTCATATGTAGAATCTTTAGTGAAGTAGCCTTTCAACTTCTCTATAGAGAATATTTTGTATGACCAAGAAATATTATTGTACCAAGCTAACTAAAACCTCTACCTGCACCAAGCTTGCAGGGGTGACGCATGTAAGATACAAAGAGTATCGCTGTCCCCCGCTGAAAGTTGGGGATTTTAATTTCGGTCTGTCTGCCCATCCATCTAGCTGTGAAGTTTCTCTTTGTATGTGACACTTATATGACAACACATTGTTCAAGGGCATTTACAAAAAATAAATCTGATAATAATATAGTGATTATCATTTAAGATAAAATCATGCAAAACTGTCTGCAAGCACATACAGTCTTATACCCCATTCATACGACATGATTTGCATACCTCAGTATATTTTACACATAAGTAAATTTACTCACATGTGCAATTTTTGTCGTATGAACTGATTAACTCATATGCAAATTCTGCACAGTTGAGTAAATTTACACCTAGTCAGGACTAGGTGCAAATTAACTTTTGCATACACTTTGTAGCAAATTACAGCCTACTCCGGATATATTGAAATTTAAGGGACCATGCAAATTATTTCAATATATCCGTAATTCAATATAAGCGAAATATTGTGAAGCCGCCATTTTCACAATTTCAATCTCGATCTAAAATAAAGAAGAACAAACCCGAACAAATTAATGTTGTCATCGTTTATCTATAACAGTAAACAGATTACATAGAATATTAGTCCTTGAAAGTTTAAATATTTTTTTTTATTTCTGTTTCATTGAAAAGACAATCTTCAAACTCATTTTTATTCCCTGATCGCATTTATTTACGTTTTGGAGAAAATTCACCGGACTTAAACGGTTGGGTACTGCTGAACGCTGCTTCTATTTCTTCGTAAGTGTACTCGAGTTAATCCCTTAGTTATTTCGAATTTAGGCATATCAATGGCTATTAACAGTACGTATTTAATTTCAAAGTAATGTTTTTTTTTTTCTAGATCTGTGGGGGTTACTATATTACGTTTAGCTGTTTAGCCTCAATATGTGCGTATTATATACACATGGACACAAAGAATTTAACAGTGAACAATTTTATTTCGTAAGAGCATGCAATTGAATATAAAAGCACACAAGGTGAAAACTTAATTATTCACACCTGTGTATATCAACTGGTCAATCAGGCATAATTACTGTCACCAACCGTAACGACAGCCGCTAGGGAGTACTTCAATATAACCGTTATAAAAACAAATCATTATCACCTGTGGGGACCGGTTAGTGGCTTCAATATAAGCGAAATTTCAATATATCCGATTTCAATATAACCGTAATTTTAATGCAAAGAATATGAGAGACAAAAACTGGGGATTTATTTCTATTTCAAAATAAGCGGAATTTCAAAATAAGCGAGTTCAATATAAGTGGAGTAAGCTGTATTAGTTCAACTGTGTAAATTTTGTCGTATGAACACGCAGCAAATTTACATATGTATGTATTTTGTTTTGTTTATTGCATAAATATCCATTTAAAGTGTTATTTCGGTTGTGTATACATTGGCGTGTAAAATATCAATCAGTAAACATGGTGGCTAGAAGGCAAAACTCTAAACAAGGAGCAATTATCTCCTCCGAGATAAATTTTCGAGTTTGCAAATACGAGGTCATCTTGCATCCATTTCTGGCAAACCTTTGTTTATGTCTATAAAGATATAGCTGTGGTCGCAAACAAGTGCCCTGTAGGATCAATAAGTAGTATCCTTACTATTCAAGTTGTCTCCTTGGGAATGCTCTGGAGCTATGATAGGGCCCCATTACCGTTTAGCTCTTGATGACTTTTCTCTACCTTTCTCTGTTTTTAATTCAGGTAAGCTACTCACATATAAGTTGATGTTACAGGAGTTTCAATAAACTCGCTGAAAGTAAGGATTTGTAATTTTCCTCCTTGGCACCTGATCCCACCATGAATTTCTAGGGGCTCGTGTTCATTTCCTATTCACATATTTGTATTGTTCAAAGATTTTTTAGATCGATCACTGTTATTTTTCTTTATCCTTTGCATTCTCCTGGAAAATACTGTACATGATTGTAATATCCAAGCAGATATTTTATAATGGCATCGCACACTTGATGCACTGTAGATTTCCCAACAACAAAAAAAGAGAGATTCCAATCGTCTTATTTCTGCTGAAGACGTCAACCAGTAGATGGCAGCAGTCACCCTTTTCTTTACACCCAACGGCTCTTCTACAGTCTTTAGGACCAAGGCCAAAAATTTTCAAACATTAAACAAAAATTTTAATAAATTTTCCATTTTCGTGTGTAAATTCTTATACCATTCTTTTACATGTATTGTCCTTAAAGTCATTAAATTCGTTTTTTTTCCGTACAAATAAATCAGAGGATCGGATACCCCTTGTTTCTTTGAGGAACATTCAAAAGTTAGTCTGAAACCCAAATAGTAAGAAAACACCCCTTTTCTTTAAAAATTCACAATTCTGAATCTGTCTATCTCCTTGTTTTATATAAAAATATCAGGATTTACTTACAGTACATAAAACTCGTCTGAACGCATAGCAAATTAACTTTTACTTACGTGTGTAGATTTACTTATATGTAAATTTGCACACATAAGCAAATTTTCGTCGTATGAATGGGGTATTAATCGTTAAATATTTTGCATGCATTACCAACCTTTTTTTTAAATTTTGTTATACACATGGTGTGCCACAACCTATGGTGTGTCACTATGTGTGTAACACTGTGTGTTATGTTGGTAGGGCCCAAATCTGGTATGTTTAAATTCCTGGTTTTTTAAATGCCTCCTTCGAAGAAGGGAGGACATACTGCTTTGCAGCTGTCCGTCGGTCTGTCTGTCGGCCCTTCATCGGTTTCCGGTCATTTTCTTTGCAGAGGTTGCACATATTGAAATGAAATTTGGTAAACAGATTTATCATAAGAATATCTAGGTCAAGTTCTGTTTTGGTATGATCGGGCCATTTTGAACAGAGTTATATCCCTTGGGCTTAGAAAACTTCCAATTATTTGCTGTTTCCGTTCATTTTCTTTGCAGAGGTTGCACATATATTGAAATGAAATTTGGTATGCAGATTTATCATAAGAAAATCTAGGTCAAGCCATTTTTGACAGAGTTATGTCTTTTGGAATTAGAAAGATTCCAATTTTTTTTTTATTTTTTTTTGGGGGGTGGGGGCATAAGTGTTTTAGAAATATTTCTTGTTTTCATGACGTTTACTTGTACAATGAATTCATAAAATCTAAGGCTTTATAATTATGATGTGTTATTTTTTCAAATTATAATCGAAAAACACCCCACCCCCTCTTTTCACGTATGACAGGTGTTTTGTTTTTTTTTTAATCATGGAAAACCTTTGTTTATTATGCGCAAATTAAACTAATTCTTCATGAAATTCACATATCTTTGCCTACATGAACATATAAATGGATTCTAAGCCCTTTTGTACCTGTTTATTAATATTTAATTTTTTTGACGAGAGAAGTGATTTTTTTTTCTGTCACATTGATGTAAACGAAATATCTTGTCTCACTTTATTTAATGCACTACAGTTATGCGAGATGCATTTTACACTTACTCCTATAACAACCCTATCCACCACAGATTAAGTTTACTCTCCAAGGAATAACTAATGGAAAACATGAAGGCTCAAAGATGAATTTTCTCCAATTCTGTGTAGAATTTCGCGCTAAATTTTGTCGCTAAATGATCAATTGCACAGTGTTTGAAGTAAAATATATGGTGTCAGATTTTGTTTCATCTCTAGTACGAAAAAAAACACCGCCTTTATTGTTAAGGTCTGGGAATTGAAATTTAAAAAAAAATCAATGAAAAAAGAACCACTTTGATTTATGCTGTGTTAAAAGGAAACTTAAATTAATGGGTAAGGCATCAAATGTGAAGACATGGAGGTGTTGAAATAAACATACATGAGAGAAAACTAGTGAAAACCCACTTCAAACGATAAAATGTGCGTTTTTCTTATTCATTATTTTATGACCAATTTTTTAGCTGTAGTCTTCAAAAAATCTCAATTTTTATTTCTTCTTATTTTTCTCACAATCCTATATCTTGCTATGATGTTAGTTTAAAAAAAAAGAAAGATTTTTTTCAGTATCATCTTTAGGCAACTGAAGTGGGTTACTTTTTCTATTTGATAAATATAAATTTGTGATAAACTATTTGAACAGTTCCGCAAGTTGCATTTCAATATACAAATACAGATATGAAAACTTTAAAAATTCAATATTCCCTTTTGAAAGGTTATAGATCAGCATATAGCCTTTATTGGATTTATAACAGCTATGTCCTCTGCCAAAAAAAAATGAATTTTTCAATTAAAATGTCTTATACAAATTTTAATTGAAAAATTTAGATTTTTGTAGAAGACAGCTACCGGTATGTTACTCCTTCCACAGCCTTAAAGGACTTAATTCATTTTCGGCATTGTAAATGCAACTTTCATGAAGAGAAGGAACGATTGCGTAAAGTAAAATACATGAACAGTGTTTTTCATCTGTATATTTAGATTGGTTTTCATGTATTGAGATCAGTCTTTTAAAAAATTACATTTCAGAGGCTCTGAAATCTGAATGGTTGTATTTTCCAAATGTATCTTGTATTTGCCTGGCCTGACATTATGACGTGGATTCCAGATGGCGAGGAAGACACTTTTTTTCCATTGTAAGTGATTACACACTTTTTGTCCATTACACCAAATACCAGCTTGCTTTTATCCTGCACTGATTCACCAGATTACAGAAAATTGCTCAATTTGGATTCCCAATTTGTATCATACCATCCCCGTTGCCTGTCTAACTGGAAAATCAATATAGAACCACGACAGACAACAGTTAAGGCTTTAAGAGGCCTCTCATTAAATTTTGTTTAGAAACGGACATCTGGAAATCTGTAAAATACATTAAGCTCCAGACAGATTTTTCTTTTGTGTTTCTCTAAAAACTGTTACTTACGTAACTTTAGAACAAATCCTACTTACAGCATGAGTAAACTGAATCATTTAAATTTTTCTGTCTATTTTTTACAATATTAAAATTCGTAAACTAATAAAAACAATACGAAACAAACAAAATCTGAAAAAAGGTTATATTTTTTCAGTCTGTGTCATGTAAAACCATTAATTGAAATGCCATTGTCTTAAAATAGGTTTTAATTTGTTATATTTATATTTTCTCTCTTTTTTGTGCCTTGACGTTGCTCTATGCAGGATTTTATTTCAAACTCTTTACTAGCAGAATATTTACTGTGTCGTGGAAGGCGATGGGTAGATTCCCAACAATCGACATAACAGAAAGCCTATGCTTTATTTTGATACATAAGGCGCTAGACATGCATATTCCTGACATTCGACTTATCTGAAAGTCTTATCTGATGCATTTATCAGCAAAAATATTCTCTTGCAGCAGAGAAACAAAGCTGTCTTGGTGACCGACACACTGTATCAAGAGAAAATGTTCCAGCACATCAGTTTTGGGGTAAATCTAATTGTTTTCAGACAGATGGTCAAATGTATTGTTGTAATAAACAAGCTGAGTGTGTGAACTCTCCACTGAATTTGCATACAGATCTTGGATGTCCTTACATAGGCTGTTAAGGGACTCCGACCCTCAGCTAGGAAGGACAACTCTTTAATTTATAATTTAATTCAAAAAGTCTTTAAATGAAGCTTGAAAATTGAATATTTTCATGCAACAATTTTCATTATATGCCTCTCAATGTGCTCCATGGTTCTTTGCAAAGCTCCATAAATCACTTCTAATTTGATATCATGTTAATAATCATAGTGTAGTATCTAAAAATGTTTTTTTCGGGATAAAAATTTCTACTTTCAATTAGACCTTTCTGAGAAGTTCAAAGAACCTTGAAGCACATTGAGAGGCATATAATGAAAATTGTTGCATGAAAAGATTTAATTTTCAAGCTTCATTTAAAGACTTTTTGAATTAAATTATAAATTAAAGAGTTGTCCTCCGGGCTGAGGGTCGGAGTCCCTTAAATTTATTGGAAGCAAGAAAAAATATATTTTTTATAAAAATAAAGTACTTGTACCTGTGAACAGATCTTGTTTGAATACTGACGGTTCACTTGTACACTTGTATTTATAAATGTAATGACTATCTTCACAATGTAAAGGTTTTGTGATATCGTTTCTTCACACGAGGATAAACTAAATACATGTACTAAGTATATCACAAACCCTTAACATTGTGAGGATTTGTAATAATGAAAAGGGTGCTCATTTATAACAGTAACTTTTATAAGTTACAAGATCCACATCACCGCAACTTTAAACATGTACTGGATTGAAGGTTGTGAAAAAATGGATAGTATCAAATTGCTTGAAATTTCACTTGTTCACTTATTCATGTAAATTTAGATTTAAAATTCAATTAGACCCAAACTTAAATAAATGTCAAGATATTCGCCGATCTATGATTTTCATGAATGCATATAACACATTCGTATAACCTGTACTATGTGTGCCGAATACAGTAGTATTTATTTGCATTTTAGCTGACGAATCTGGATAAAAAATGAAAAACAGAAATGCCACGAAATATCTTCTCATTAAAAGAAGTGCAATTTGCAGTGTGGTTGCAGGAATTACGTAATGCTTTCAGAACAAATTTTATACAACGAATTACCCAAATGTCATCATTAAGAGTTAGTCATTGCAGAGAAGGAGATGGAATCTTAAACCAAGCATTAATATAAAATCTCATTACAATAAATTGCCTCGCCGCTCACAACAATTGAATGTTGAATAAAAATGTACAATATTTCTCATTTAAGTAATCCCCAGGGAACCCATAGTAATCAATCATACAATGCCTTTATCAATAAAAGGGCAAGAAAATAATTCACTGAAGCGCTCGTTCCAGATCTGTTTTGGAAACTCTGAAAACACAACCAACAGAATGAATCTCTCGGGACACAAGTCGCCGCCAAATAACCTGATTTACATAGCGCCAAATGCGAACCGTTTATGGAGTACTCGCAGAGCGGTTCATTTTCCTCCTTGCAAAATCTTCTGGAGCTAGGAATGGTTATAAAAGGGTCGTAATGTTGCATTCTGTTGTCATTCAGGGAATTCACTTGCCTGGCTTTTGTTGTTAAAATACAGTCATATATCACCTTCTTATGACAGGGATCAGCAAAAGTCGATACTCCGCCAGACCTTAAAAATAATAAAGATCTCTGTGACAAATTAATTCATAAAACATCAAGCAGGTTCAAATAGCACCATTAGCGTTTTGCTGAGGTGAGTTCATCGAGGAATACATAACCTAATGCCTTCGTCATCGTGTGATAAAACATCCTCAACATGCAATTAGAATCTACTGGGTCAATATTGAAATTACTACCATTTGAATATTATTTAGAAATTTTAAATTCAAAAGATTCTTTACTTTTAAGAACTGTATAATCGTTTATATTTTCTAAGATATTTTTATAACTACAAATGAAAATTAAAGTACATGTAAAAATAAACCTGACAGTGGTAGAGTGTACGTGTTCTTAATAATTCTTGATTCCAAAAGAAATGCTACAGAAAAATGCAATAAAATTTTCTCCCCGATATACATATAGGTAATAAATCTCTAGGCTTATCAAATCAATGTGAGTAAACTACGTAAGGCTTACATATTCTTGATGATTATTTGATACTCTTTATGCACCAAAAACAAGAACTCCATTTTAGTGCACGGTGCTTTTATCTACTTTTTTTTCCTTTGTCATTATAATCATACGTGAGGCGCGGAGTATCATTTAGTGAGCTTGTTGCTCACAATACCTCTAGTCTTTGCATACACACGAGTAAGCTTCTGAATTTATAGATATTAATCTTAGTAGTAGAATAAAAGCAATGACCTAACAAATGCTATGAAACAAATCAGACAAAATACGTACATCGTCTCAAGTCATGGTGCGGAGAATGGGAGAGGATCGTACATTTTGGCCGTGGTTTGCGACGATAGACAAAATACGATTAAACGATAGGTTGTATTGACATAAAAGCAATTATAATAGCGACCAAAGAATTAACAAAAACACTGCATTTAAACGGGTCTGCTGAAATCTTTGTAGCGTCAACTCATTTTCTTGTAGCTTGCTTTGGTTTTTAAAAAATGATCATACTCAGAATGTTTTTGCGTACCGAATCGGTTGAAAGACATATTTAGAATCATTATGCAGACGATGTTGGGATAATACTATAGGCACACAAGCAAATTCAAAGAATTGTGGTCCCCCGCTTTCGGTGTCTTTGTGGGTGAGATCTTATTTTTTGACACACTGTGTCTAATATGAACACCCTATCATATATCATTTCTTTATAAATTATCATTGAAGTTGCATTTGTTTTTTTTTTTTTTTAAAATAAGGTCAATCGTGAAGGTCGAGGTCAAGGGGTAATAAATCATAGCATGCTCAGAATTGTCTTGTCACAGGTAATGTACATGTCAAATATGAAAGCCCTATCTCTTCTCAATATAAGGAACAATTAAGATGTGTTTGTGAAACATATCATATAATGGCAACATAACGAAGATTAAAATTTTCTTAAATGCAAATTAAATATATTATTACCAAAGTAGGGTTTTTCTAACAAGAAATACGATTGTGTAATACAAAATCCCTAGCACCACCTGTTCAAAAGTTATAGTCGAGGATAAATTTTAGGTCAAACTCCAAGGTGAAAGGGTCTGAGTTGTTGGTTTCTTAAGAAAGGTCTTGTCACAAGTAATACATATGAGTTGGATGAAAACCCTAACCCTAACCGATCAAAAGTTATGACCAAGGTTAAAGATTTTTAAAAGTAGGTCAACTCCAATTTCAAGGTCAAAGGGTTAAAGTTCTTGGTATCCAATGAAAGGTCTTCTCACAAGGATTACATATGTGAAGTACGAAAGCCCTAGCCCTTACAATTCAAAAGTTATGGTCAAGACTAAAGTTTTTTTTCATAAGTACGTAAATCTCCAAGGTCAAGGTCAAAGGTCAAAGTTGTTCGTATCAAAGAAAAGGACTTGCCACAAAGAATACATAAGTGAAATATGAAAGTCCTAGTATTATCTACCGTTCAAAAGTTGTGACCAGGGTTAAAGTTTTTAAAAAGTAGTTAAAACTCCAAGGTCAAAGGGTCAAAGTTCTTGTTATCCAAAGAAAGGTCTTATCACAAGGATTACATATGTGAAGTATGAAAGCCCTAGCCATTACAATTCAGAAGTTATGGTCAAAGTTAACGTTTTCCATAACTACGTAAATATCCAAGGTCAAGGTCAGAAAGTCAAAGTTGTTGGTAGTGTAGTGCAATTGTGTATTTGCCGTCGGGTTCGGCGTCTCAGTAATTACATTATGTTGTTCT
>NW_026939249.1:0-9174 GCF_032062105.1 Saccostrea cuccullata | reverse complement strand
TGTTAAAAAATTCCTCAATCTGCCTCTCACAGTATATGAAATACGTCATTTTTACCAAAATGACGTCATCTATACAAGTTCATCGCAATCAGTGCTTTATTTATAACCAGCTACATGGGATTTAACTAGCAACTTTTTTTAATGCATTGATAAGTTTTTTTGTTGTTTATTATGCTTAAACAGTTAAAATTTGCAAATTATTTCATTTTTAGATATTAAGAGAAATACATAAAAGTCATATTTTTGTGTGACGTCACAGTAAACTTTTCCCGTATAAATTAGGCCCCGTTCCTTTTTTCAAGCCTTAACAATGCTGCGTAAACATTTTGCTTTTGACATTAGGTACCATGAGTTCCATCTTATCAATGGAATGAACTTCAAATATCGACAAAATAAATGTTTCTACGTATGAAAATGTATTGATCTTTATCTTGTTTTTATATTCCTTGGTGTTCTCAGAATGAAAATGCATTGGTTATAAGGATATATTTTGTAATGTATTTTAAGTCCTGGACAACATTTAATCAAAAGTTTACATTATACGAGCGTTGTACTTGTTGTTGTTGTTGCTGTCGATGGTGATGTTTTATTGAGGGGAGAGGGGTGGAAGAAAACTTTGTTTCTCTTCCTTTTAAAAAAAAAATATTTAAGTATTAACCTCGTTTTTTATCGTTCATGCTCGATTATTCATTGAGGATTTGAACTTTTATCTACTTTTATGTTTAACCAATGTTAATTCGTCGTTGTATTTACAATGCTATAGGAGGCATAAAGGGAGTTTTCTACATCTGTCTCCATTCTATCACCATTGTCTTTTGAGTAGCATTTCCATAAGATTAATGATGACCAGATCTATTATGACCGGTTCTATAATTATCCTTTGGTAGTTCCTATCATTGTTATTGGGATTCAAATTTGCCATTTATTGAATCAAAGGCTAACAATGCACGTATACATGTCAGATTCAGTAGTTACATCAGAATAAAAAATCTACTTCATTTGAAAAAGACATTATAGGCGGCCAGTTTTGTATGTATTTCAAAGTTTTTACCATATTATTCAAAGAATTTTACAATGCATTCAAGCACAAATAACCTAATCAGTATATTTGTTTATTGATGGCATAGACTTTTGATTGATTGTATATTGTTTAACGTCCATCTCGAGAATTTTCGACTCATGTGGAGACGCCACCACTTGCTGGTTGAGAATTGCAAATTTTTGTCCTATACTCTGCACTTAGGGCCATTAAGCAGAGAGGGATCTTTTTCGTGCCGGCACCTACTGCGACACGGGACCTCGGTTAATGCGGTCTCATCCGAAGGACCGGTCTCTTGGTCCCACAGTGGAATTCGAGCCGCGACATAAGGATCTATCCTTACTTCGCGACTCTAGAGCAGATGCATTAACAACTGGGCCACGCGGACGACCATAGACTTTTGAAAATCGAGAGAAAAAATTCGTATATTTTAAAGTTTACAAATTTCATTTGATTAAATCCCGACCTTTGCTGTTTAAGCGATGTGTACTTAAAATAAACACAATAAATGTCTACAGATAATAAAAACAATGAACATCTTTATCTACAGACGATTACATATATTGTAAATGAAGAAACACACATTGATCAGTTAAGCACATATTAATGTAAATAATGAAATAAACAAGCATTAGCTTATCATATGTTCATAATCTTATTATCCGATAACATAGGGGAGCCTTCGAGCTAGTTAAATCAGTAAAATAAATCCGGATGGACATCAAAGCTACTTTTTCTTTTGATTTCTTTTGTCTCTATATGCAAAGTGGATATACGTCATATCTATGGTTTAAACTCCGGCTTGGAAGACTTCGTAGATGATGTCTCGATTTGAGCTGTCGTCATCAGTAACAAACTGGACCCAGGCTGCTACCATTTCACGCAGAGGCACCAATTCCTTATCAAAACGTTTGAAGGTCTTTGTTACAAGGTCTTCGTTCTCGTGGCCAAAAGCCTTAAAAGCAAAAATGAATTCCTTGAGTTCGATGGAGCAGTCTTTGTTTGTATCAATGACGTCAAAAATCATTTCGAAACATCTCTGTATGTGCGCCTTGAAGTCTACCTTGTCCTGTTTATAGATGGTCGTTAAATTAGACAGGAACTGCCCTTCAGTTAACTGGTGTTCGCCTTTGAGAATGTACGTTGTCCACCAGCTTTCCACGTCCGTTCGGACTGTCTCGGCCTTGTCGCCTAGAAGATGATGTAGATCTGTAAACTTATTTCGGGACTCCTCGACATCTTGTAGTGAGATCTTACCGTCATGATCGACATCCAGGGACTTGAACCACATCTTCCATTTCTTTGTCAAATAGTCCATCCTCTCTTAAAACAAATAGAGAAAAAAATATGAGAAAGGTCTCTTTCTAATTGAGAAACATTTTATTTCCACAAGTTTACATTTGAGCAGAGAAAGTGACATTTGTTACATGTAATGGGTGATTTCAACATGCCCAAGGTCATTTTTACAAAACTGCAAATAGGCACTTCACAAAATTACAATAATCCACTAAAAATGCAAATTGGAAAACACGGACTTCTAAAAACATCAGAGATATTTCAGAAGTTGGATGGGGTGCCACAAAGTAGTAAGCGTCCTTTGTCGAGCAGACATAGCTCAGATTGACCAAAGTTTTGGTACAGTGGCTCTGTCAAATAACTTAGAAATAGCCGTTTTGATTCAAACAGTTTAGGTTTTAATATTTCTTTGACGGAGAACAACGATATAGATAACATGGTTTTGGTAATGGATTCTTAAAGCATATTTTAACAGAATCCTAATAGATTTTTAGATTTCCTAGTCTTAGATTCTACACCAAAGTTGCATAATGAAAAGTTGGAAATTTGTACATATAGTTTATGTTTAACTTAGTGGAGGATGAACGAAGCAAACAATACAATTAAAAATATTTCTAATACAATTAAGTAAAAACAAAAGTAAAATAACCCGTTAATTGAATGAGTGTGAAAAAATATAAACATTCAATTATGATCAATTCCCCTATACATTGTGAGCATGACATTTGACGTTCACACTCCTACAATCATATACTAGACTAAGTACTTGTATTTTAAATTTCAAGCAATCAACATGTACAATTCCAACAAATGATCATGTAAATATAGTATTTTTTCAAAAGATCAATAAAAGAGAAAAGTATTTTGTTTTAAAAATAAATTATACTCAGCTATAAAATGAAAGATTTCGTTCTTTTAAAAGAAAATGGATTGAGGGGTTCCGGGGCTCTCACTTTCAAAAAGATTGAAGACTTTTAAGAAAGGAAATAAAATCTGGAGCTGTGCCGCCTACTTCAAATTTGCCACAGTTGGGAGGCATTTCATTCTGATTAACGTTCACGTGAGAAAGAAATAATTTATTCAATTTATGAAATAGAAAAATCCGCATCTAAAATGCGAAACATATACATGTATGGTGTAGAAGACTATGTCATATGCCAAACCTGAATTTTATATTAAAAATATAAATAACTCAGAACTTTCAGATTAAGACAATAATATTCAGAAAACAGGGGAAGTCCAATATTTGGTGAGCATAGTTAAACAGAATCCTACTTTTATTTTTAGATTTCATTGTTTTAAATTTTACATCAACACAGTAAAATGATAAGTTGGAAAATTGTACATATAATCTATGTTTAAATTCGTGAAGGACCAACAAAGAAAACTACACACACAAAAAAATAAAATCAATTAACTAAAAAATATACCTTGTTAATTAAATAATTGCAAACGAATATACACATTCAATTGTCTTTATGTCATAAAATGGATTTTAAAAAAAGCAGTATAATGTAGTAGAATATGTACGATACCAAACCTGAATATTGTATTAAAAAATATAAATAACTTAAAACTCACAGATTAGAAAATAATCTTCCGAAAACAGCAGAAGTCCAATATTTGTTGAGCAGAATGAAGTTGGATGTAATCTACGAGCTTCACAGACGTTAAGTGCATCATTTGCAATGAAAACAGTTTATATCATTTAACGGACTTTCATTACAGGGATTACATGTTTAAATCAAAAAAAAATATGTCGTAATGAATAAATAGTGAAGGGTTGAACAAAAAGCAAAGTCATACCTTTTGTATACCATACTCGGTGTCCTTTATTTCAAAAACAGTTATCGGTGT
Source organism: Saccostrea cuccullata (assembly GCF_032062105.1). NCBI lineage: Eukaryota > Metazoa > Mollusca > Bivalvia > Ostreida > Ostreidae > Saccostrea > Saccostrea cuccullata. The sequence goes on along the minus strand of NW_026939249.1, from coordinate 4,982 downwards.
TAATGGCAATTTAACAACAAACGAGATAATTTAAACGGTTCAATTGCCAACTCCTCTTACTGATGCAGCATAATACCTTCATTATCTGCACACGGGGTTTATATATCTTAGTTGATTCGCTATGCAATAGCATGCACACCGTATTAACAATTTCTAAAACGAGATATATTATTGACAACAAAATCAAAAGTCTCGTTTAAAAAACATTTCGTAAGTACTACGGCTGATACAAAGCAAAACACAAGATAAAATACAATTTATCATTAATTTAACGAGGCCGAGTCTAATTATTTCTGCCCTAGGGATTTTGAGAATTAATTTTTACTGTTATATTTATTGCTTTCGGGTTAAAGAATCAAATGATTACCACCCCGATTTCTTAGGGGGTCATCTCAAAAGTTGTCAAATTTTACTATTGTACCCTGTGGGAATTTGTTTGAAAATTGCCAAATTTTCACAATTTTCCCATTGTTTTTGTATTTCTGCCCTAGGGATTTCTTTTTCATTCAAGTATATGAAAGTTTTTATAAAAAGTCACCAAATTGTGAAATTTCAAAAATGTTCACCATCTAGGTTGGTCTAAGTAGTAATTACTTAATTTATTTTTTCGAAACCCAATACCTCTAAAATTTCCATATTACGATATAAATACTTCTCTTTGCAGATGAATTATCGGCGCATAAAATTTTTCGGTAAAATTAGCCATTTTTAGATTGCTAGTATGTTTCTTGGGAAGTTCTGTCATGAGACTTTAGTGTAATATCCATGGACGTCTTGAACATACAAGCGAGTCATCCGTCATTAATCTTCAGCGTCATGCATTGCTTCCAAAATCCGAAAATGGTGACGTTGTTAGAGCCATTCCAACGTTCTTTTTCCAATTATTTTCGTAAAATCACATTTTCAGATCAATAGGAGTTAAAGATTATGTTAATTATGTATTAAAATCAAAATAATGATCAAAGATGTACTGTCACACAAATGACTGCATGAAATTAAAAAGCTGTGCAAAGTGATGCGCACTCGAATTAGACTCGGCCTCGTTAAATGCTAACTTACGTTTTTCATATGAATTGTATATGTAAGGTCATTATATACACACTGAATTGTCGACAGATTTTTACCGTTAGTTCCTGAGTTTGACAAAAAGCACATCGCTAGTGTGACAAGGCGGCAGTGTATGCTCACTTATGGGAATACCAATAGATTCTTAAATACCAGGTCTCCAAAACCCACATGGATATTGTTAATTAGATACTCAGATACATAGAGGATATCTATATAACGTGATTTGCTTTATTCAACGAGTTGAGATTGAGTAAGCCTCGCGAATATACACATTTTCCACTCAGTGTATAAAGTCAGTATCAAATCACACAATCATAAATGTTCAATGTCTCTCATACGATTTTTTTTACAAAACTTTGAAATAACCCCTTCGAAACTATATGAATGATTTCTATCCAAACTTATGACGCATAAATAAATGCCTTTGTACTGTTGATGTTAACATGGCGATGGAACGGAAATCATGTAAAAAAAAATATTTGATATCTGCATTTTTTTTAAAACAATCTGTGTGACAATATGATTAATATTTCTTTCAAACTTTTGACTGAAAGTTGTAAGGACCGAGGGTCGACATTTAATCATATTTAGCTTAATAAAATATTTGCTTTACCATTTATTCTCTACATATGGAACATAATTTTTGAATTTCTTAAGCATTAGAAAAATAAAATTATTTGCCGGGGCCTTCAACTTGACATTTAACTATATCGATGATGTCTTATCAATACAGAATACATGTAGTTATTCGCAGGGGGAATAAGGAAGCATACAAAATATTCTACCTTGGCTAAATCAGTGCTGCATTATGACGTCATAGTAGGCAAGATGACGTCAATTTTAGAAATCAGGTTTTCGTTATATTGGTATTTAGCGATGATTAGAAAATGATTAGAAACGTGTAAACATTAACAGAAATAAAATGTTTTTATTTTGTTATACTGTAACAGTCATTATGATTGAAATCTACCACCGATGACGTCATATGTGTACATCGAGTAACTTGGAAATTGATCATGTCGTGTAAAGAGAATTTGGCTAAGACGGCATGTTCAAAGATACGTAAAATGGAGTTTAAAAGGAAATATTGTATAAAAGTCATATGGAGTTTAATTAATTAAACAGGTATGCTAATTTTTTTCAGCGATTATAATCTCTTTCGAAGACAGTCAGCTATATTACGTATGCCGGTCGGCCTATCGTCCGTCATTCTTGACCAAAAAATGCAACAGAACAACAATAAGCTGGATATTTCAAAATATACGTTTTGTGCAGATTGAAAGTTTGCGTTTTGACAAACTTGGAAAGTGCTGCTAGAATCTCGAGTTAAGCATGGTTGTACGAAAAATCTCGATTCATATGTATAAAATTCAAAACAAAGGGTAAGGTTTCGTGCCAATGTGTGGAATAAATATTTTACGGACAAGATAGTTGGATTCTAGCAGCACTTTTTTGACAAAATAGATGTTTTTTTCAGCTATATTACATACTCAAAGAAATTATCAAACCCCGGGGTATTGTTGTTCTGTAATCCTTTTTATTAAGGAAAATTTTGCTAATAATAGAAGTCACGTGATGCCGTGGCGGTGATGCACGTCTTTGCGTTAGACACGCTTTTATCTGTATGCAATAGTAAATAACAGTTTACGTTTATCAGTCGTTTTTGGTAATTTGTTAAACTAAATTTTCTTCAAAAAGTCTAAATTTCCCGAGAAATTACTAATATGCTTCTTTAACATACCCGCGTTTTCATTCATTAGTCGACACGACTTATCCCAGTGAAGTTGAAAGTGAAGATACCACAGAGTCTGATACATTTGTTTCATACTGGGATATTTTAAAACAAGTAGAACACATTAATGCTAATCTAACAAAGAAGCTTTATGATAAACATGATGACTTTAACTTTTAATCGTCAACTTCCCTTAGTTTTGCAGCAGTGTACCTTTACCATCTGCATATGTAGTTTATCTATCTCAGTTGATTCGATACGTAAATGAATACTTTTCAAAGGAAACATTTTTTAGAAAGAAGCAAGATATTGACAAACAAGTTGATACAAGAAGAATATCAACAGTTTCATTTAAAAGCATCAATTCTAAGTTCTTTGGTCAATACAATGGTCTGTCAGCATAAAAAAATTATCATTATGTCAAATGTTGACTGATAATTTTCATAACAATTGTAAGCCAACTTGGTGTCAGATGTTACAGATACGTTTTAAATGTTGGAAAAGACGCTACAAACCATTATGAAATGAAAAGGCAGAATACATTTTAGAAACTTTATCGACGTTGTTTTGACATTGCAGTGTTATTAACAATGCTCCATAGTAACAAAACATCTTGTTTTTGACATTAGCTAGCATGAGTTCAATTTAATCAATGGAATAAAACTTCACACATCGACAAAATATTTTTTTACGTATGAAAAGGTGTTCATCTTAAGTCTTGATTTAAGATTTGTTGATGTCCTCAGAATGAAAATACATTTTTTGTAATGCATTTTAAGTCCTGGACTACATTTAATCAAATGTTCAAATTATACGAGCGTTGGTTTTTTTTTTTTTTTTTTTTTGTAACAGTTGTTGTTGTTGATGATGTTTTATCGAGGGGAATTGAATAGAAGAATGTTTTTTTTTCCTTCTTCCTTTTTTAAATTATTGAATAATTAACCTGCTCTTTGTTCATGGTCTCCTATTCATTGAGGATTTTAAATTTTATATGCACTGGCTTTTATCTTTAACCACTGCTAATTCGTCGTTGTATTCACAATGTTATAGGAGGCATAAAGGGAGTTTTCTACATCTGTCTCCATTTTATCACCATTGTCTTTTGAGTAGCATTTCCATAAGATTAATGATGACCAGGTCTATTATGACCGGCTCTATAATTATCCTTTGGTAGTTCCTATCATTGTTATTTGGATTCAAATTTGCCATTTATTGAACCAGAGGCTAATAATTCACGGGTACATGTCAGATTCAATAATTGCATCAGAATAAAAAATATCCACTTTATTTGAGAAAGACATTATAGGTCCGTTTTGTATGTATTTCAAAGTTTTTACCATATTATTCAAAAAAAATTTTCAATCCATCCAAAGACAAATAGCCCTATCAATATACTCCTTTTACGAAAGCATAGACTTTTGAATATTGTTAAAAAAAATTGTTATAAGGAACATTTACATGTATTTAGTTTTAAAATGTCATTTGATTCAATGCCGACCTTTGCTGTGTTAGCAATGTGTACTTCAAATACGCACATAAAATGTCTACATATAATAAATCATTGAACATCAATATCTGCAGCCGATTACATACGTATGTACGATAAGGCTTCCCAAAGAATATTGCAGTGTACTCTGTGCATTCACTTCTCTGAACTATAAATGCATGACATCATAATTGAAAATGACGTCAAGTCACTGCCAACTTGAGATGTATTGATGGGGAGAGTGTCAAACTTTACACCGTATTTCAATCTGCATATAAAGTTTCAAAAAACTAGATGATTTTGTTTCATTTCTCTTGTTTAAAAGATAGCGTGTTCAAAATATGTATGAGAATATACGTTTGATATTTGACTTTTTTTTATACCCATGGTTACAGTGCTGCTATCCTATAAGTTGACAATTCTATCCTATCCTATCGTGAATCCTGCATCCACAATCCTATCCTGTGATTTCAGTCTAATCCTATCCTATCCTATCCTGTGACTCTCAGTTTTTTAATATATAGGAATTAATTTGACAAAACGAAAAAAAAAAAGAATTACCAGAAATAAAAATCAGATATAGTTATGGTATTCATTCAAATGTTATATATTTTAATGGAGAAAAATAATCGAGATCGGCATTCCATAATTCCCGACTGACCGCACAATTTAAATTTACGAATTATCATTACCATG
>NW_026939248.1:0-8971 GCF_032062105.1 Saccostrea cuccullata | reverse complement strand
CAAAGATAGTATATAAAGATGAATTATCGAATATTTTTTTTCGAATAAATAATATTCATGTTAAACTAAAACACATTTGATACACGGTGTAGTACATATAGTTGAAAACAGAGGCAACTCTAGATCTTTATTGCGGAAAAAAAATATGATTGAAATTTGCCCATCGTTGTTTAAACAAAAATCCATAGAGCCATATGTTCAGATCTTATCAACATTTTTAAAGAGAGAGTTAAATACAGTAACTGTTCTCTATTTCTTCCGTTTGTAAAAATGTACCTTGTTACGTGTAAGACCTAAAGATTAAAAAAAAAAAGCTTAATCAAAGGTGTGTGTGTTATCATACAAGTATCACATAAACAGATAAAGAGGAAATAAAACTTAAAATTTAAACTATGAATGTAACTTAAGAGATTCTCTTTTGCGACTTATCAACATTGGTGTCGGAAGCAAATTCAAATGAGGGGGGGGGGGGGTGGTTGGCTAAATGAAAAAAAAACAAAGTATGAAAAAAATGGACAAACAAAAAAAAGGAAAAAAGTAATTGGCCAAAATCGATAATCCTAATTCGTTGTGGGGGTACATATGTAGGGGTAAGAACAAGCTACTTTCAGTACAATTTTTCTTCAAACCATACCACTTTCCCTTCTTTGACTACACTGCAAACTGTGCCTATTGTAAATGGGGGACTAAACCTTATGCCTATGTTATTTCCATCTTTGCATCAAGATGTGTTTGTGAAACACTGATACCCCCGTATTGCAGCTTATGGCGAGGGTTTAATTCTCTCAAATACATTTCAAACTCCAAAGGTCAAGGTCAAAATGTCAAAAGTGTTAGTACTCAAAGGTCTTGTTACAAGGAATACATCTGTGAAATATGCAAGCCCTATTTCTAATTTTTCAAACGTTATGAGTAATGACCAAGGTTAAAGATTTTAAAAAGTGGGTCAAAGTCTTAGGTCAAGGTCAAAAATATTTATACCATCTAAAAGGTCCTGTTACAATGAATACACGTGTGAAGGATGAAAGCCTTAGCTCCAAGTGTTGAAAAGTTATGACCAAGGTGAAAGTGTGATATTTATTTTTTTGAAAAAGAAGGTCAAACTCCAAGGTCAAGGTCAAGATGTCACATTTAATGGTGCCTTTGGAAAGGTCTTATCACAAGGAATACATCTGTGAAATATGAAAGTCATAGCCTCACCCACTTCATAGTTATGGGCTAGATTAAAGTTGACGACAGATAGACAGATAAAAAATAACAATATACCCCCGAGATCTTTCGATCTGGGAGCATAAAAAAGTAGAGGAGGGTAAGCCCCCCCCCCCCCCTTGAAATGTTCAGATTGATTTTGATCAACAGTAAGAAAATAAGACTTATAATTTATTATTAAAGGTCTACTTTTTTAATTAGTTGATTTTTTAAAGTAACACAATCAGTCAAAATCATGATTGTTTCTTTTAAGATATATGTACATGTATAGCATACAGAGAAAGACTAATGAATGTGAAAATTATGAGTATAAAGCGAAGATGTGACGATAAAACTGCACTATAAGGCGAAAAAAGTCACGCCACTTTTATTTTTAGCTCAAACTTGTACACAACATTCAAACAGAGCATGCATAGGTGAGAAATATGTTCTAAGAACTTTTGAAAAAAATATTGCATCAAAATTACTTACATTCATTCCTAGGTGCTGAAAACCATGGTAACTATATACATGTATGGTAACTATATACAGTCAATTTTAATTATTTTTACTCCATAAAAAACAGATGTTTAGGTTCTGAAATCTGTAATTTTCTGAAAACCTAATAGTTTTAGAAATTGAACAAAATTTACTCCGATCATGCAAAAATTCTACGTTTGTCAATAAACCCCTTTGTACGTCACGGTGTCTCTTTAATAATCTTTTTGAAAGCGCTGAATTCTTTTTCACAATCTACCAAGCCTCGAGCTTCGTCCTCCCTCCCTCCTCGTTAGTCGGATAGACCCGAGAAGTTGCGATTGATTTAGTTCTTCGTTACTGTGGCACAGACACACACACACACACACACTCTCTCTCTCTCTCCTATGATTATTTATGAAGAAGAGATTAGATTATAATAAAGCGATATAATAAATCGAAAAGTGTGTGTACACAGGGTTAACAGATATTCGATTTCGAAATAATTAAAGTGACTTTCAAAAAGTCGTATTTTCGTTTTAATTTTCATCTAGCAATTAATCACATTCCATTAGATAACAAGGGCAATGTGTACACATGTACCTCACGAGATTGTCCTGAGCTATCAATACAATAAATGAGTTGAACCTGCCAAGATTGATAAAACAATTAAGCGACTTTTTAAAAAGTGTTAGACCTACATTGCAAAATCGATTAAAAATTGGTATGTGATTCGATATATATTTCTTTTGAGTTTTGAATAAAACATTTTATTGAGAAATTCAAAGGGATAAGACACAAGTTCTACAACTATAATTTAAACAAAGGTAGTCATTTTCTCAAACAACATCACAAGTCAGTAATGGATTAATTTTAATAAACAACATTAATTTTGTCAGCAACTAATTAATTAATAGACTGTGACACACTGAAAATTCTTGATATACGCAAAATGTTTCTACAATTATGCATTACATTTCTTTTGATATTGAACCTTTCAGAAAAATATTATATTGTATTATGATAATATTTTCATAGTTTTGAAGAAGTCAAACTGATAAAAGAATGACCAGTTTATTTTCCATGTGGATGGGGGGGGGGAGGGGGTTCAAGTAAAATTTAGACTAATAATGCATTTCGTATGTAAATAACCTCAGTTTGAAAGAAGAAAGATAACTCAAGCTACATTTGAGATTCAAATATTACGTAACGGTTGTTCCTCGTGTTCGTGATAATTTTTTTTTGGTCTTAAAAATGTGTTAGAATGCATTTTTCACTGCAAACGTCTATCAAAAATGTTAACTATTATCTTTCACTGGCCTGGTGTCACAGCTTCTTGGGATCGACACCACCCCCCCTCCTCCCCCCCCCCCCCCCCCCCGTGTTCCGTATCCAAAGGATCCTTTACCTTTCTGCTGATAAAATATTGTTCTGTGACATATTGATAAAGTATTACATCTGAAAAATAAAAAAAAAATGAAACTAGCCTTTATCAAAATTTCATACTCTCTGTCATTTAAGGATGTACAACACACCTATCCCAAAAAATTCCTGTCGTTTAATTTTCGTCATTTTTGTATATTTAGTACATGACTATATCTACTGCATGTATGCACATTTTGGACAAAATCGTTCGAGTGGTTTTTGGACAGGAAATTCCAAAAGTTACCCCCCTTTAGTTGTTTACAAGGAGAGAAAATTTTTAATCAACGAACTCCTTAAACCTTGATTTTCAAAAAAGCCAGGTTAGATATAACTGTCAAATTTCATTGACTTATTCCTTTAACCATTTAACACAAAAACATAGTCATCTTTTTGATATACATATCATCAAAACAATTTTTAAAGGCCTTAAACTGAAAAACTATGAATTATCTGAGTCTTGAAAATTGTGTATTTTTCAAATTCAAAATTTTTTTTGTGAAAAAACCTGTCGTTTAATTTTGGTAAAAAACTTTCTTTAGGTAGCTGGTAGTAAAAATAATCTTCATAATTTTTTGTATAATTTTTGTACGACAAGTTTTGATTAAATAGCGGAAAATTACCCCCTCCCCCTTTCTCAATAAATCACGTTCCCGCGCGTCTTTCAGACGGGGGTCGATCACTTTGCTATGAATCTACAAATACACATTTAAAAAAAACAAAATGAAATATTTCTTTTTCTTCAAAAATATATTAACTTACATATTTAAAAAAGTTCCCATATGTAAAACGTATTTAAATGTAGATTATTAGGCAATTTTTGAATACCCCTATCACCCCCACCCCTTCCTTTTTTTGCGTCGCAGACCATTAGCGTTTGACGAAACGTCGTATGTACAGTGCACATACATGTAACTAGTAATTCGTCATTTGAATCCCGGAGGTATGCATTAGATTTTAAATTCATGAATGCAGAATAAATATTGACTGCTCGTTTTATATGTATCAGGAAAAAATTACTGAAGGATTTTAGTGTTTAACCCATGTGTATGTATACATGCGTTATGCATTCCATATCACTTGAAACCTGGATACGAATTCAAGTTATGTTGAATATGTTGATTTTTATTAATTAAATTTATTTCTTTGATTTTATTCATCAACAAAAATGGTTTATGTTCAACTCTCTTGTGACATAAATGGATAGTTTCTTTCATGTCATTATTTCAAACGAGACAGTATGTGGCCGTAGGGATACATCGACCATTTGCATACACCCCTTTATACGATATTGTACGCATTCTTTCAATGTCGTTACTTCTAAAGTTAAAAGGAAAATTCCGTATTCGTCCTCATTAACTTTAAAATATCAACCATTAAACTCTTCATCTATTTTAATTTATATAAAATCGCACATTGATATTTTTCTTTTAAAAAATCCTATAGGCTACGTTTTGTTTGGATTCGAGGAAATGCGAACCGACATTGTTGACACGAAAGTCAAACGATATGCTGCAATAGGATATTCATAATATTCAGATAATTATGTTCCCCAAACGAAGTTGGGGAACATATTGTTTTTACTCTGTTTCTTATTATTATTATTCTTATTATTAAGGTCTTCCGTCTCCAACGGAAGACCTTCTTGTTATTCTTCGGTTTCTTTTTCCCTATTATTATTATTATTATTATTTTTCTTACCGATTTTGTGCACGCGATTTCTCGTAAACTACCGGACCGATTCTCATGAAACTTTGACATCTGATAGGTACTGATCTGAACTTTATTGGAAATTTTTTTCGTTGATGACGTCACTTCCGGTCGTGAGATATGGACAATTTTCTGATTTTAAAATGCAATTTTGTCTTGATTACTTAGCAAAAACTGCTTAAGATATGAAGCTAAGATTAATTGGAGATGATAGTTCATGACTTATAGCGTTGCAGAATTGCCTTTTCGTGCGTCATCAATACTTCCGGTCGAACCCGGAAGCAAATTTAAAAAACGCAATTTTTCAACTTTTCTTTTTTAATATTTTTGGATTAAAATTGAATAAAGACCCCTTTTCTGAATCCAAATATGTAATTTGTTTGAAAATCGACCGAGCCAATCTCGAGATATTTGCATTTGAAAACGCGAAGCGGCGATCGCGATGGCCGAATGGTTAGCGCGTTGGATTGTCACGCGGGCGACCCGGGTTCGATCCCGCTTGCGACCAAAAAATTTTATCACTTTTTCTGCTCGATTTTTCGATTTTTATTAATTTTAAACCATTTGCAAAAACATATTTTCAACTTTTAAGTATATCTTACGTAATAAGGGGTCACAAGGGGCCAGAATGCTAAATCTTTGACACTTCATATCTTGAAAAGAGGGAATATTTTGATAAGCAATATTGAACAAAAGTTGGTCAGAATAATGATCTAAACAATATGCATACTTTGATTTTTTGTAAAATGGCCGCATTAAGTACTTGTAGGGGTAGCCCCTAAATATTTATATTAAGTATATCTTCTAAACAAAAAGAAATCTCTGAATAATTGTAGAACAAAAAGTCTCTGAAATCACAAGACATTTCGTTTGATATCAAGAAAAAGGGGCTGACTCCTTAAATTATGGGCTCAGAGGGGCCAGAAGTCTTTCATCTTTAACTCTTTAATGATCAATATTTTGTAATTTATTAGAGAAGCAAAGTTGTTCATATTAACGATTTGCAACAATATATAACAATATTTTGGTCATATGTTACGTAATTAGGGTTCACGAGGGGCCAGAATGCTAAATCTTTGACACTTCATATCTCGAAAAGGGGGAAAATTTTGATAAGCAGTATTGAACAAATGGTCAGAATAATGATCTAAACAATATGCATCCTTTGAATTTCTGTAAAATGGCCCAAATAGGGACTTGTAGGAGTGGCCCCTAAATATTTATATTAAGTATATCTTCTAAACAAAAAGAAATCTCTGAATAGTTGTTGAACAAAAAGTCTTTGAAATCACAAGACCTTTTGTTTGATATCAAGAAAATGGGGCTGACTTCTCAAATTAGGGGCTCAGAGGGTAAAAATCTTTCATCTTTAACTCTCTAATGATCAATATTTTGTGATACATTACAGAAGTAAAGTTGCTCATATTAATGATTTGCAAAAATATATTACAATATTTTGGTCATATGTTACGTAATTAGGGGTCACAAGGGGCCAGAATGCTAATTCTTTGACGCTTGATATCTCGAAAAGGGGGGTAAATTTGATAAGAAATTTTTGAACAAAAGATGGTCAGAATAATGGTCTAAACAAAATGCATACTTTGAATTTTTGTAAAATGGCCCGATTAAGGACATGTAGGGGTGGCCCCTAAATATTTATGTAAAGCACATCTCCTAAACGAAAAGAAATCTCTGAATAGTTGTAGAACAAAAAGTCTTTGAAATCACAAGACCTTTCGTTTCATATCAAGAAAATGGGCCTTACCCCTCAAATTAGGGGCTTAGAGGGGCCAAAAGTCTTTTATCTTTAACTCTCTAATGATTAATATTCTGTTAAACATTACTGATGCAAAAAGATATATCTTTAAGGATTTGCAACAATATGTGATAAAATTTTGATATGTTATGTAATTATGGGGTCAGAAAGGGGCCAGAATGTCAAATCTCTGATGAGCAATATTAAAAAAAGATGGCAAGAATAAAGTTCTAAGCAATACGCATACTTTGAATTTGTGTAAAACGGCCCCATTGAGGACTTGTACATGTAGCAGTGACCCTTAAAAATATTTTTATTTAACATATCTCCACAACAAATAGAAGATTCTGAATAAGTCTTGAACAAAAAATCTTCAAAATCACATGACCTTTCATTTGATATGAGAAAAAGGGGCTGATTTCTTAAATTAGGGGCTTAGAGGGGTCAAAAGTATTTCATCTTGAACTCTTTCATGATCGATGTGTTGTTTATAAGTTTCCATTATGAGAAGCAAAGATATTCATCTTAATGATTTACAACAATACATTATAAAGTTTTGATCATATGTTACGTAATAAGTGATTGCAAGGTGCCAAAATGGCTTAATGCTACATCTTTCATGCTTTATATCTCGAAAAGAGGGGGTATTTTTGTAAGCCATATTGAACAAAAGATGTTCAGAATATTGTGATAAAAATCAGAAACTTAAAAGGAAATGAAGGAAATCTTAATGTCATTCTCTTTTAACGAATATCTCAGTCAAAATCTCATCTCATCTTATCGAGAAATTCAACGGAAGACCTACTCGTTGCTCGCAACGAGATCTCATCTAGTTATTATTATTATTATTCCTGGGAAAATTTTGTCTTTGAGTGATCTTGTAAACTACACATCCGACTAAGGTAAAACCTTTTAGGGTCACTAGGGATGTTATGTAGATTTGCCGAACGAAGGTCATTTTGCGCGCACGTGCTTGCAAGAGCGAGCACGTGCAACATGTTAAATGGCCAATATAAGGTATATTGACTTAACTTTTCTATTTTTTTATGAAATGCTTTGAAACTCATAATGTAAAGATATATTAGTAGGATAGACAAGATGACATGGTCTAAATAGCAAGATCTCACGCGCATGCACGTGCGCTTTGCTCTGATTGGCTGAAACTAAAGTCTCAATATCTTTCTTGTTTTTTGACGAAATCCTTTGAAATTTTCAACATAGCCATGCATTACGATATCCTACAACATGATATATAGCAATTATCATGAAAACACGTGTATGCACGTGCGCTGCAATCTGATTGGCTGAAACTTCAAATAGCTATAACTCCCTTGGTTTTCAACAAAACAGGATGGGTTTTGGAACATAGATACATATAATGGACGTCTACAAGAAGGTATGGTTACCATGCACATGCATACATGTGCGTGTACGTGCGCTGCAATCTGATTGGCTGAAACTTTAAATAGCTATAACTCCCTTGGTTTTCAACCAAATGGGGTGAGATTTAGAACATAGATAGATGTAATGGACTTCTACAAGAAGGTATGGTCACCATACTCATGTATGCACGTGCGTGCACGTGAAATGGGTAAAATAAAAAATACACTTGAATGAGCGTTTTTTTTTTTTAATACTTTTGGATTAAATACTTTGATATTTAGCATATTAAAATATATAGATCGTGTAGACAATATGATATGGTCATTACGCACATGCATTAACATGTGTAAGTGTGCAATGATAAAATTTGAATGAACATAGTGCACTTTTTGGTAAACGTTGTTAAAGTCTCAAATGCATAGAGTTTGTCTTATTTAATTACGCTTACAGGGAATATGACTATAAAAGGGAGTTGGGGAGCGTTTGGGGAACATCTGTAACGGTCCCCGTTACAATTAGCACTAGTTTCAGTACTAGTAAACAATTCTTTCCAGTTCTATACTTACACGGTGTCTATGAGGTCTATAGTATTCAACTGAATTCTCGGATTTATCAGGTCTTGCTGTATTTAATTCTGTATATGCGGAAAAACGTGTATAAAGGGAGGAAAACAAACATCTCCTACATTATTAGAGTTGTTCCTCTTTGATCAGTAAGGGTCTGAGAACAACATCGATTTTACATTGTAAAAAGTTTTTTTGTTTGTTAATTGTTGTTTTATTTAATTAAAGAAGAAAAACAATATTTATATATAGTAAATGCACAAATTATAATAAAGACCATTAATCGGAATGTTATATATAGCCAAATAAAAATTAAGGGATGGTATTTTATGTCTTGCTTTTTACGGAGTTTAATCGGGTTTATTAAAAAAATACTTATGGATTAGTATGGTACTCATAATCACAGCCAAGCCCCATATCCCATTTTCTTTTATGATTGATATACATCGGGATCGTTTTACTCGTCATTTTG